>NW_010393757.1:15856-21164 GCF_000710305.1 Buceros rhinoceros silvestris | reverse complement strand
AGCCCAGAGCTCTGTTTCGTGTCGCGACAGTGCGTGAACACTTTCCAAGAACCACAAAAAGAGCACAGAAAACTTTCACCAAAATAAAAGAATAAAAGTGCGTGTTGCAGATTTCTGACAAGAACAGCAGTTTGAAGAGTCAAAACTGAGGTACTGAATCATTTCATTTCAATTCTGAAACAAAATTGTTAATTGTTCCCCAGTAAAATACTCTATAGTATCCCCAAAAGCACACTAATATTTTAGGCCTGAATAATTACATGTGAATACAAACCAAGTTATAAACTCCTAGGAGAAGAGCCTCTATGCATCCACTGCTCTGCAGATCTCTGCTGGCTGAGACAGCAAGATAACACCACATCAATTCCGGTAGAAACTGCAGCGTAAATCGTAGCAATTGCTCCTCACCACTGCGATAGAACTCAAAGAGCTGATGGCAAACTGGCTCCAGAAGCTGAAATATAAATTACAATTATGAATGAATAAAACAATACATGAAATTGAAACTTTGCGTGGATCAATCCTTTGGACAAAAACGTAAACTGATACATGTTACGTTTTAGCTATTAGGGAGTGACTGATTAAATAACTGCCCAAGTCACTGCTTAGACACTTTTCATCCCTTATAACATACTTTCTTTCAGATGATGAAGGTAGAGCCTTCCATCCCATGTGAAGAACGAACTCTAATGGTTCCTTTCTCTCATTTTTGGCACAGTTCCTCCAGTCTCAAAGCCATAAATAAAGATTATCTGTCATCAGCACACTTTATACCATGCCCTCAACATCTCTAATGTACAGGAAGAGTACCCGAAAAAAAGATCTTGCTACTCTAGAGCTCCAACAGTATACACACAAATTGCTAGAGCTTTTACCCACCAAGTGAGAAAAGCTTATAACAAAGTATTACAATAACTTAGTATGCAGTAGAATTAGTTCACTTTTCCACACTCATTAAAATCTAGAAGCTTCAATGTATTTATAGGTTTGAAACAAAAATGGGAAGCCTCAAGAGTAATTTTCACGATCAAGTTTGTTACGCTGATATAAATGGAAGTAATACATTGAACTGGAAGTAATACACTGAGCTAGAACAAGTTAAAAAAAGACTTCAAAATAATTAAGCAATCAGCTTGCACTGTGTTTAGGGATTTAATGTGCATTCTTCTGCTACCACCTACCTCTGCTAGAGGATGAAACAGAGTGTTAACCATCATGCATCAACATATGGAAGTTATATTTTTATTTTGTCACCAAATAGGCCATTTCCTAATCCAAGTGGAAAATACTGTCAAAACAAGTAGGCACTTTCAAAGCCAGCTGAACTGGACACTGAACTCTCAAGAAAAAAATCAAAAGTACATTCTCAAAAATACTTTTTGGGAGCAAATATAGCAAACCATCGACGAACAGTTTGGACCTGTAAAAGGATTTCGTCACTTTAGAAGATCTTCTAAATAATTCATTTGCAAGTAATAACAAATAGGAGGACCTTATCATCTAAGAATCTACTCCCTGAAAAAGAATCTAGAAGTTTCATGCATTTATAGTAGCAATATTACAAACTGAAATCTGAGATTCCGGGTACTTAGAACTCATTTTATCAGCTCCAGCTAGTATATAAAAAAAGCATTACATAAAATGTGGCATTCTCCAATGGCAAATCTCTGACAGACAGGATTCAAGTGTAACATACCTAAAGGACTAGTTTTTCTACCTTGTTTCTTACATCCATGATTTAGCATCTTAACAATTCATCTACATGACTCATGGAAACAGACTCATTGATTTCAAAACCAGGAATGTTCAGGCTGGTAATAGACCTTCACTGAAACGCATTCCTTCACAAAATCTCCCAAAGCTTCAACCTCAATATGATGGAATCCAAACTGGACATGCATTTTAGAGAGTGCACCGAAAAAAGATACAATCATTAGAATTGCCACTGCACTTCAGTTCAGAAAGCAAAGTACTACTCAACACCTTTCTGAAAATCCTTTAAAGTGTGGAATATAGATACATACTTTACTGCCAGTAACATGCAGATCACATTTTCCATTTTATTCTAACTACAACATTGAGTTCTTTTGCTATTGGGTCTAGGTCACCCCTTCAGGTTTTCAACAGAGCAAACTTCCAAAAAGTTAAGAAACACACTTCCTCCCTTTCTGCAGCAAAGGAGGCAACACCACCAGGTGTGTTGAAAAAAACCTGCTTGCTTTGAGTTTTTCCTCCTGACTACAAAGAACATTGAGTCAACATTTCTTACCTCCCAAAGTTACTTCTGAACTCAAATGATAGTAGCAGGTTTTGATTCTTTTTAAGAAGTAATTTGAGGCAATCTGATCCATTCAAAAAAAGAATGGATCATTCAGCTTCAGTCAGACAGAGCTTCTCTTAATAAAAATCATCTGTGAAATATCTACATCAAAGGTATATATAAAAAAAAAAAATCACTCCAAGTTAAACTAGTTGTCAGTTTTAAGAGCAGAATATCAAAGATCCTTCTAGAACACTTTACCAGCACAAGTGCTTTCCATCTTAGGCTTATGTATTTCACACAATTTGCATGCTTCCTTTAATGAACTATGAGTTCGGCATTACATGCTTGAACTTTAAAATAAATAGCTATGACAGGTATCAATTTTCACATCAGTATCTCAGTTGAGACAGCTTTATATCAGCACATTTAAATGCATAAATCAGTAAAAAACCCAGATTTTCTTCCTCAAAATGCCACCGCATGCTACAACCTGGTATCAAAACACTCTAATGACTGTTGCTGTTCCAAGATATTGTTTTACACTCAAACAGATTTAAAAGGAATCTAGACCAAGATGATTTTTAGTGTCAGAAGAGAAGAATGTCCAAGCAATTTCATCCCTCTTCATTTTAAGCTGCATCCAAATGGGTTAGACACTCCCAACACTTTCTATTTCGTAATACAAATGCCTGCCTGACTACTATTTTAAAAGACAACACCAGTGTTTTAGGCAAAAAGCAAAAAAAAAAATCTTGAATTTGAAGAAACAAATCTCAGAAATGTCTTTTGGTTTTTTTACTGTTGGACTCAAGTCAATTAAAAGTCCTTCAAATCTTCACATCCACTGAAGACTCTACTCTCCTTGACTGAATTACATTTTTCACCTATTACTGGCCTAGGAACCTCAAAAGTAATGAAGTCTTACTAACAAAGCTACTATGAATTAGACATTTCTTTGCTATAGCAAACAAATAGTTCATTAATCGCCCAAATGGATTATTATTTTTTAAAAGAAAACAAAAAAGCCCCACTCCATACGAAAAGCAAATATGAACCAGCAGGAAGATACAGTCACAGATGCAAAAACATTATTTTTTTAAGCATTTGAAAAGTAAAGAACACATCCATCCCCAAAACAAGATTAATCACGATTTTAAAGTACAGATAATTATTGTATTAGAAGTACATATATTCAAAGGTATACAGATGAGGTTGGTTGTCTGTTTTTAATCTCAGCAGTATTTATAGTGTTCGTGCATTAATCCTTCCCCTTTGCGTTACATACATGAGGTAACCAAGGATAGCACATATCCTACACCACAAAGCAAGTTGTCATCACACCTTGCTGCTAACAGATCTCAAATAACAGCTGAAAGAAATTACTTGACTTTTTAAGTGCTAGTTTATAAGTATTTTCACAATGTGGAAAGCTCCAAGTGACACAAAGTGACAGGTACTCAGAGAATGGTCCAAATAAAGATTTTAGGACTGTTCTCCCAAGGCAACACAACACTCAATGTCAGCACTGGCTTTTCATTTCAATTCAAAGTCTCACTGACAGGGAAATCTTCAATACCTTGCCCCCAGAATTATCCCAACGACCTTTTCAAGCACAATTTGCAGGGCCTTGACCACTCTTTCACTAAAGCCCCTGAGAAATCTCGTGATAGCCAGAAGTAGTAAGAAATTAATGAACATATGAAAGTATCATTTTGGCCATCAACAGGGAGACTCATCAGATTGCATATCAACATGTAAATCAATCTGAAGGCCAGATGAGCTTTACTAAGTAGCTGGGTTGACTCAGAATGACCAAGCAGCCAAGTAAAATTACATTTCTACTTTGCCAAACAACCTGGGAATGCCCTCTAATAACATATATACTGAAAGCATTTTATCCTCTGACCACTAGTGACATAATGTCAAATTCTGGAAAGGTACCTTATACAGGTCTTTTCAGAAGAGGAATTAAGGACTTGGTGCAATCTTAGATTAATAACAACAAAGGTTGCTGGGTGGTAGGAAGTGAGTTAATAAGGAATAGAGTTAATAAGATGCAACTGAAACCAGCTCAGCATGTTCTGAACTCACCTGGACACTTTAAAACAGTGCAGCCATAGGCTACGGAATGATTCCTGGAACAGGTACAGAGCAAACCTGCCTCCATCTCCCCAATTTGTTTTTCTTTTTTGATATCATTTTGCTATCATGTAAGGGTACATCCACTGTATAAATGCGTATATTTATATTGTCTGTATTTAAAACAATAAAAAAACCCTAAAAACTAAGCAATAACTTAAGAGAATTGCAAACCTATCTCACATTGTTCTCTTGGGTTGTAACAGACAAGCTTCAGACAGCAACTGATTCACAATCAGGTCTCAATTACAGAAAGAACTCTGTCAGTCTCAAACACCTTTTCAATTCCTTAACAAATTTCTCAATTTTACACCTAAGTTCTGAAGCCCATGAGTACAATCTACAAGCTTAGCTATGATCAGTAGGTAACAAAACTTATTAACTGTTTCCATGGCAGTATGTCATTGCCAGGAACAAACACTTGGATGGAGCCGCTTCATGTAGTTCATATAGTTAGAACACAATTAACTAGCTGTCCTGGGTTCAACATGGAGGAACTGGATGCTCTCATGTTGTCTGGCTTTCTTCTTCCCAGAGAGCTGTGGTTCTCCCAAGCTTCCGGGAAGGAGAACACGCCTCTTTGAATGAAGTCATAAAAGGGGTGCGCTGAGAAGACTCAATGCCATTTTGCCATCTTGCTTTCCCCCCTCTGCTCTATCTGCCCTCCTCTCTATCTTGTCCGTGCTGTTACAGATATGCTGCGCAGGACTCTGGAAGCTTACGCCCCCGGATGGGAGACCTTTATCAAGGAGAGAAAGACACGTCCAAGACCTGCTAGTTCCCTGAAGCAGTAAAAGACTCCTTCAGCAAAATGGGTAGGACCTTCTCCGTTTTCTGCCGATTCCCGGCGGGGGTGGTCTAATGAACTGTCTTGCCCTGATGGATGAACCCAGCGGTACCCCTTAT
>NW_010393757.1:11837-15239 GCF_000710305.1 Buceros rhinoceros silvestris | reverse complement strand
CGGAGAGTTTATACTGTACACTTGTATTTATTCTCCCTTCTATCTCTTTCTCTCCCTCTTCCAGGCCGGTTTACTTCAAGGGCATCTGTCTTATTAAACGTTCCTGCTTCTATTGCTCATATGTGTTGTTATGTTCCTTAGCCCGAAAAGCCTAATGAGCTCACTAAAGCTCTTATCAGAACTTTTAACGAGCATCAAAAGTTTTCTGTGTGAGTCTTGGCTGGCTTCCCAGCCAAAACACACCAGTCCGTCGCATCCTTTCGGTGGGGGGGAACAGCCCTCCTTTTCAAACCGCGACACTAGCACACAAGGTCTTATTTTATTCTGCTGGTGTTATATCAGACATTTTGTGTGAGAGATCCATATACTCACTTCACTTTGTGGCTCCTGAATTACTTTGTAAAGAGATGAAATCAAAGCGCTCTTGTCTTTCAAGTTCGCAGCATAGCTGGATATGGATGCTTCTGGCAGTGTCTGAAATAAAAATATTATAACTAGCAGAAAAAGCAGTTCTTTTATTTTAATGATAAAAATCATTTCAACAACAATTTTCTATTACAAGTTACTTATCAGAGTTTACTGTAAACTAAAATTTGTTTCACAAAGAAATCCTTACTACAGAAATCAACACATTTTCAGAAGAACAAAATTGCCAGAAGACATGTTTCATCATTTTGGAAACAGTTTCATATAGAATGTAATGACAGTGGATGGGAAATTGTACCGCTTGTTTTTATTTATCGCGGTGACATTTCACTGTGAAATTTCAGTACTGTGAAACTCAGTAGTTTGCAGTTCCATGCTTTAAGGAGTTTTCTCAAGACTGACTACACAGCTAGTGAACATCATTACAGAATATAGTATTACTATGAAAGAACACAAATTCCAGTTGATGTGAATAGCTCTTCTCCAACATTAAACAGATTTTTCTGCTAGTACTTAGGAGCGCAAAAATCTAACCTGTTTAACAACCCTTTGGAATCTATACATTTAAATATTCATAGCTCTTACAGTACTCCTTACCTGCAGTCCTTCAAAGGAGATCATACTCCATCACACAGATGGGGAAGCACATTCTCAGTATATCTAAGCAGATCAGGAGCAAAGCCTATAGTCAAGTCTAGTTCACACTCAAACCAAGAAGACCGTTCGTCTGTGATATACATTTTCAGTGCTCTGTATCAGGAAGTACGTAATTCCAAAGAAAAGGGAAAAAAGAAATCCTTTCAACCAAACTTTTGCATATATCACATTATCTCAGCAAAACCCAAGGTTACTTTTTTTTTCTAATGTTCTCCAGCAATCAAGCACTCTTGCACACTGCTCCAGCAGAGATTTAAACACTACTGCCTAAATAACCAAGAGAATACTACCTTGAACTCTGATAACCACTCCTCCACAACCCCAGTATCCACAGCTAACATCTTCCAACATCCGTGCCAAAACGTTCAGCCTGAAAGAATAAGCAAACACAGTTTGTGAAAACTATGTAGTCACTGCATTAAACAGATGATGAAAATTAAGTCCCTGTGAATATTTAAAGAAACTTATCATGCTTTTAGTTGTTAACAGTTCACATGCTGACATTACTTTTTTATTCTACCCCACATATGCAAGCTGCTGGAAGCATTAAGCATGGGAGTCTTCACATACAGCAGTTTAATAAATCCCAAATATGTATTGCGTGGGAAGCTCAATAAGTCAAAGTTTTGCAGAAATAGCATTTTGAAAGCAGAAAATACTATATTCTCTATTTCAATTTATTTTTCAGCTTACAGAGCTTGAGAAAAAGCTGTATGGACTCACTGAAGGGAAGTGACTGGTTTTTCCTAGTCAGCTGCTGTTCCTAACTTGGAAAAGGTCACTGAAATAAAGACTGATAGAAAACCTTTCAATCCTCCCCCAGCGTGGCAACTGCAAGACAAGCCTTCTGCCTCAGCACGTAGACTAAGAGGGACTCCCTTCTGCAAAAGCCTGCACAATCTGACAGAGTAAGATCATCACTACTAAGACTTGAACACAAGAGATGCAGAGCAACTTTCACAACTAATTTCTGATTTCTCTTAATTTTGGAGGAAACGTTTAAAAACCACTGTCCATTGGAATGGCTTATTCTGAAACAGAGCAACATATCATTAAGATACTATTAAAAGAGCATGCTAAGGGGGATACCCTAGGAACACCTATTCAACAATACACATTAGCTTAACCAAATTGGGACCATGAAGTTAGCTATGAAGTACTGTCCAAGGATGGGCTTGGTGATGAACAACATGCAAGGAAAAGAGGGGAAGGGAAGAATTTCCTTGTATAACACAAATACAAATATTTTGTTATGAAATCCAGACCATAGTGGAATATATCCAGAGAATTTTAAAAAGCCTAAAGGGAGAAGAACCAGACATGATAATAGTGAGAGCTCACTATAACCCTCCAAAGCAAAGGGGAAAAAAAATCCCATAGTTAAGTAAGGCTTTATTTAAAGAGAAAGCAACCAAAATATTTCAATGCATAGGATGTGGTTGTGAGGAAATAACTATTCAGACATGCACAGCAAAAGGAATAAAATTGAACAGGCTTTCCAGCAACTTCTTGAATAATTTTAATATGTAATAGAATAAAGCAGCCAGAGATTTCTGATTCCTCCACCCCCCACTAGCACTATCATTAAATAAATGACCTGGTCAGGTGAAACCATGGGAAACCAGAAAGGGCAATCTCCTCTTATGACCCCAGAAAGATATGCAAGTCTGTGCAAAGCGCACAAAGAACGGTGCTCTCTGAGGATGAAAGAGCTAAGGAATTAGAAGCCACACAGGCCTAGATTTAATTTCTGGAGAAAGCAGCAGTAGTAGCCATAAACACTTAGGAGGTACAATGCAGCAGTAACTCCACTAAAAGGCTTCTCCTGCCAGGTAGAGGGTTGGGGCAGCTCCATGAGAAGGATACCAAAAACATCAGCGGAGGCAGATGACAAGCCACAGCCAAGTGAGGAAGTGGCAGACCGAGTTGACAAGCAAAGGGTACAGTGATACAGGCAAGACAGACCTCATAAAAAAACCTCCAAGCTAATCAGGGTCCAACCTCAAATGTAACCACATACATAAAATGCCGCCTGCAGGACAGCACAATGCGGGGAAGCTCTGATACCTTTTCCAGCATACCAGCATGAGGGGGTGCCTGTGTGAAGTGCACATACACCAGCACACACACATCGTGGGGACCAACAGGGCGAATTAACAGTCTCTGTGCAGCTGCAGGACTATGATCTCAGTGGGATCACTGAGACACACCAGCATTGAGACACAAGGAGACTACTGCTCAGACCACTGCCATGGCTGAATGTAGGCTTTTTAATGACAGCTGGGGATGGTGAGGAAGTAAAGCTGCCCTTTACTGGGA
>NW_010393757.1:0-11733 GCF_000710305.1 Buceros rhinoceros silvestris | reverse complement strand
GGAATGCATGGAGCTCTACCCTGCAATGGATGATGAAACAGCTGAAAGTTTGAGTCATGGATGAGAGTGCAGACCAACATTGGTGACATCATGACGGGTGTTTGCGACTCATCACCTGATCTAGACACAATATAAGACCTTGTTCAACTGCAGAAGCCTGACATTTACAGGCACCTGGTTCTCACATAGAACATGAACTACCATGTTATCTCTTAGAAGGGCAATAAATCAGGGAACAAAAGTTTTTGGAAGCGTAAAAACCCAGAAGGTTTTCAGAGTGCATTGATTATAACTTCCTGAAAGAGGCAAATGAGGATCCTAGAAGGGCAGGCACTCTGCTGAACATCGTAATTAAAATCTGGATAGTGAACATCACGGCAGCCATAGCTGCAGTGACCATGACATAGTACAGGATACTAAAAGGAAGAAGGATTGAAGCAAGGAGGATCAAGAATGCTCAAGAATGGTCCACAGTCTTTTGTAAAAGTAACATCAGCAACTGTGGGATTTCTTGAAGAAAATGGACATGTAATGGCCAATCCAGAGATTCCAGAGACTTCTTTTGGGTTAGCTAAACTATGATTCTAAAGTCTGCTTATTAAAGTTAGCAGAACTCTGGTTCTCAGGCCTGCTTGAAGTTAGCAAAACTACAGTTTGCAAAGGTCTTTGTTTAAAACTGCTGAAAGGCAAGAATCTGAGCCAAGGTCATGTAGAAAGCTTGTATTGTACCTTATAGAACGCTAGTATTGTTAGAGGAGTTGAGCTAAGAAAGTAGTATTATATGCAGTATCAAAACTTGGGAAGCAATAGATACATTGTTACCTTCTGCAGGTGCTGTGGAAAGTCCCTAGTGATGTAATTAAGGGATGGACTTGGTGACAACTTTATACATAATTAATAACAAATCCTAATGCTTAGATATGATGTAATGGTGTTTACTAATAAATTAAATAACAAATCCTAATGTTTAGATATGATGTAATGGTGTTTAATAATAAATTAGCTATGGTATAAATATAGAGCTATCCAGGGAATAAAATTTGGCATTAGCTGGATCATATTGGTTCGTGCGGCACTGTCCTATCCTTATGCGACGTCAAGCAACAGGAAGACTAATGGCTAAATGAGGCAGAGGATTTGCTGACAGAATACATGGAAAAGGCCAAGGTACTCACTGCCAGCTGCTCTGTCAAGAGCTGCCCTCAGAAATCCTGGGCCTCTGAGCCCAAAACATTGCCTTAACTGCCAGCCTCAAAGGTCTGTGACCAGTGGCACAAAGCCCAGCTGGAGATCTGGCCTTACTGATGTACACTGGGAGTCAATACCTGGGCCAGGATGGTTTAACATCTTCATTAATGAAGACGGGCGATGGAATAGAGCTCACCCTAAGCATGTTTGCAGGTAACACAAATCCAGGAGGAGACTTTGGTACCCCAGAAGGGGGCTGCCATTCCTGGGGACATCAACAGGCAGGAGATGTGAGCCAACACACAAATCTCAGGAATTTTGTAGGGCCACACCAAGCCCAGGCACTCCAGACAGCTGGAAAGCAGCTTTTCAGAAAAAGCCCTGGGAATCTTCATGAACAAGAGGAGTGTGAGTCAATCACGCACACCTCTGCGGCAAAGGCATCCAACAGCCCCCAGATCACCAGCAGTTCAAGGGAGGTGATCCTTCCCTGTGCTCAGCCCTGGTGAGACACATTTGGAGTGCTGGGCTCCCCAGCACATATGGACATACTGGAAAGAGTTTGGGAAAGGGCCATGAAGCTGATGGATGAACTGAAGCATGTCGTGCATGAGGAGGAGCTGAGAGGGCTGGGACCATTAAGCCTGGAGAAGGCCCACGGAGATTTTATGAATGTAGATAATTACCCGAGGGGAGGGAATAAAGCAGACAGAGACAGGCTTTTCTCATTGACAGGACAAGGCAATGGGCACTAATTGAAATACACTAAAAAACGTTAACTTCCTATAAGGGTTATTGAACACTGCAACAGAGTGATTGAGGAGAGTGGTTGCCCAGAGTGGCTGAGTAATCTCCACCCTTGAAGGTATTCAAAACCTAGCTGGACAAGATCCTGAGCAACCTGTTCCAATTTTCACTACTTTGAGCAAAGGGTGGACTTGATCTCCAGAGGTCCACTCAAAATCTCATCCATTCTGTCATCCTGTATCAACGAGGAAATACGAAGGATTGTGATGAAGGAAACCCATCTAGCTAAGAAACAACTCTTTCTGACCAGCACTGATGGTCTCTAAAGTTACAGTGATGACAATATGAATTAGAGGCCTCTGAATGGTGTAGGTTGCGTAGGTCAAACCCTGCTGTGACGTAAGGCTTTCAAGGATAATATTGTTTGCTAACAAATGCAAAGGCTAGTCGTACTACAATTATTGAAGCCACAACCTTGTCAGTCGCTACAGAATCACACAATCTACTTGCCCTACTTTCATTCCTGTGACGGTGGACAAAGGCTTCTGCAATGTCTCATGCTTCAGCAGCATTGACAATAGTAATCATTCCTTTTGGAGCCCCGTTAATAGCACAAATGCCTGTGCTAATATTCTCTGTTCAAAGCAAAAAACAAATGATCTAGAAATGTCCAGAGGAGTCCTGGATACTCCATTCTAGAGCTGGTCAGAGATTCATTTTTTCCACCTATTGCTACCGATTTATTAAGCATTTTCACACTAAAGGCTCCCAGAGAACATAGGATTCATTTGACCACTAAAAACAAGAGCATTCATTGGACTAAGCTTCAAGGTTTTATGACTATGTATTTACAGGCAACTATTTTTATGGCAAAAACACGAACTTTTGAAATGAAATATATAAAAAGCTGAACTAAAAGAAACAGGACAAAGTTTTTGCCAATCAAGTCTTTGATTTTTAAAGTAGCAGAGGCATTCCATTGAGAGTTAAGGCAGCTGAGATGCACAGAAGATACACTATCCTTCCTTTACCTTCAGGAATTAGAAAAAAATTAATTTTGTTCTAGTTAAATAATAAAGTTTAACTGCAACAATATATGGACAGAGTTGGCAAACCTGAGACTGTTCTAAAGAAAGGATGAGCCAATTTCAGTTAATACATTTTTATCTAAAGCCCATAGAAAGTTTATGAAAAGTAAATCTAAAACGGATTTTTTAAACACCAAAGTAGGCCAAGGTAAGGCCTAATTTATAGCATCTGTTAAGCTTTTATAGAAAAAAAATCCCTAAAGGATTAAAAAAGCATGCCTTAATTACAGCTCCATTAGAGTGGATTCAATTGCAAGATGTAGGCCACTGGCAAGCATCCGATGCCCCAGTCACTATGGAATTAAAGCAACATAAAGTGGATAAAGTAAATACAAGCTACTTTAAAAAAAAAGCTTGAAAATTATATTGAAAATGTACTTTACAAAACCATACCAGTAATGAAAATTCAAACAATAAAACAAGCACTATGCAGCATTCCCGCTGTCCTGTTCCACTTCTTCCCCCAACCCCCCTCCAAAAAAACCCCTTATTTAAAGGTATATCAGCATGTAATTAACTTTTTTCCTTGGTCTCTTATTTTATGTCCCTGAAGAGTTCAGATGAGTGGAGTTTGAGAATCTCTTTAAAAACAAATCACTTTTTTCCCCACAAAACAAATGATACTTTAACTAAAACTGACAAGCAGCTTCAAATATCCCCATGCTCGTGATTCCAACACTGAGAGGCAAAGTCATTTGGATGTCTTGATGGAAGACAGTTGCAGGAAAGAGTAAGATATCTCAAAGATTCAAATGATACCACAAAATTATTTGTGATGGATCTCAGCAACAGTCAAGTTGCCACATCTGTCAAACTTTTATTAGACACGTACATATTCTTAGCTTATATCATACATGAAGCAAAGCAACTTTAGATGACACTTTCATTGCAGGTCCGATCACATTACTTCACATTTGCCACATGATGAAAGCACACATAGCTACTGTAGCCCAGCTAACACATGGCAAAATTATCTGTGCATTTATGCCTTGTGAGCTAAAAGCACTTTGGAGTTTTTCCACAAGACTCTCAGCTTGGCTTAAGCAGCAAGAAAGATGATTTATTCTAAACAATAATTAACAGACTAGCTTTCCTAGTAGATCATCTATTTAAAGTAATCATACATAAAGGCATACAGCCCTTACTCATCTCTAACACTGGAACCTTAGGACATAGGGAACTTGAGCTCTAATATCCATAAGAGGAGAGTAAGTCTAACTTACATTCCACTCCAAGTCTGCAACCCATGTCGATATGGCTTGAGGTAAAACTGTTATCTGGATCTGTTCCCAAGTTACAAGCAGCGTCTGAGAGCTGTAAATTGATCATGCTCTATTCTAATACTATAATAAAACTCTCCTTACATAGAAGATACCAATTTTTGCTTTGTTTCAAGATGAACAGTGAAACTGGAATAAGATATCAAGCAAGTTTATCTGACAAAGGCTAGTCTTGTTTGGAAGAGACTTCTACAAAATCTCTACAAAGACCATTCCTTTTTCCATGATGACACAAATACAACAGGAACTTACCAAATATACTGTTTTTAATAGAGGGGAGAGAAAAAGTTGCTATGCACTGAGCTGGTGGTGAGTGAGCAAAGATGAATTAAAATGTGTCTCTAGCAAACTTACTAACGGATCTATCTACTTAAATGGCTTCAGGTTTTCATACCTGTCAGTCAAGGCTTTTTTAATATAATATCAAATCATAACTTTGAATGCACAGGTTGTTCTTTAAAGAGAAATTCTCAGAACTCACCACCTCAGAAGGTGGCTTTTCTATTCTTTAAGGCTACTCAGCCTTTGTGGAATTCATCCACAGAATGCGCGTGTGTAAATGAAATCTGGATTAAGTACAAGGAGGCTGGAGTTTGATGAAGAATGGACTCCTGCGTTCCACAGAACTGACCTTCTGGAACCACAGTATTAGGCATTTGCTAGTTAATGTCACAGAGCAGGAAAAAAACAAAACCAGAAGCCAAAAACTGCTCAAGTTCCATCCTCTGGGAATTGCTGGAAGAGGATGGAAAGCATACACTGTCTCCTTACCTAATCTGAAAAATATCTGCTTGGAAGTTTGTACTATTTGCTAGAGAATTTTTTTTTTTTTTAACCTAAGGGAAAAGTGGAGTAGGAAGCTAAGATTTCTACGAACCATCAACCAAACCTGTCAACCCACCCCAGAAGAGGAATGAAGTACACTTGTGAGCATTCTGTTAGGATGTACCAGACCCATAAGAGATCAAGTCCCTGGTACATGTTGATCTTGTATACTACAGTCATCATCATGGCTTGGCTTCGCCGACAAAGATTTTGGAAAAGAGATCAAGTCCCTGGTACATGTTGATCTTGTATACTACAGTCATCATCATGGCTTGGCTTCGCCGACAAAGATTTGGGAAGGGCTTTACCCACGCTTGCTGCAAGCGCGCTGATGGCTGAAAAGGCCAATGCAGGATAGGCAAGACCGGTTGCAAAGAGCACAGCAGAAGGTCTCCTGGGGTGTATAGCCGAGGCACGGTTCTTTCTACATTGTCTTTTCTCCTCAAGACTGATTCTTTGTGTGCTCTCAAAGGAGGCAGCAGTGTTATGTATGGTGTGTCTCCAGATCTCCCGACTGGAGGCCAGGATGGACCACTGATGGTGGTCAATATGGCCAAGGCTGAGGTATTGTGTCAGGGAGTCCTTATATCTCCTCTTTGGGGCTCAGTAGTTCATATACAAAAGTAGGGAAGGGCCAATTCGGTCCCAACTTTTCTTACCCTTTCAAGTGGCGTAAGCAGTATGGAAAACATTTTAATCCACTCTACATCATATATTGAGTTCACTTAAGGACTAGAGTTTATACTTAAAATTCACATTGCTGAACCCTTTTCTCTCCCAACTTGTTTCAGAGACAAAGACACAATCCTTGGTAAGCCTCAGAACAGGAAACAGCACTCAGGCAAGTGTATTCTTGAATAAATTGACAAAAAAGAAAATGTATTTTCCTGATGTTAATGCCAAGTCATTCTAGCGATACAGTGATCCGTTAATCTACTGTACAGTTTTGAATACAGTCAAGCTATTGTGTTCAAACAGATACCAGGAGGTAGGTAACATGTAGCAAATCATTCAAAGTCTCTTGAGAAAAGAAACTCATGCTACCATGGACTCCAAAAACCACTCTCACAGTTTCAGAGCCACCTAGCCACAAAGGCTAGGTCTGTCTTACTGACATTTTTCAAACTCGCACAACGAAACAAAAACCCCACTGTGCTAAGCCTGACACAGTCAGATGCTCTATTCATACACAATGTAAGCAGTGCTTAGACTCAGCATCAAATATTCTTTGATAATTGCTGTCTTTGGTGTAAAATCAGGCAGTGTCAACAAGATAGCTATGGTACACCTAACATCACTGACTCGGGCTCAAGGAAATTCCTAAAATGATAAGAGAAGGCTGTTCAGTGTCTTCTAAGAGCAGAACTACAAGCATTGGGTAAAACTATAGGTAACAGGCTCAAAACAAACTGCAGGACTTGCCAAAAACAGTGCAAAGAAAGTACGTATTGAGTCCCAAGTCCAGTGAACTTGACGTAATGGGACAGAAGAAAGAAGCCTGGACACATTAATGGAAGAATCCATCCACAGTCACTAAATATACAAGCACTTCTTCAAGTTCAGAAAGTTGAAGTCAGAAGTTGTTTCCCCAGAACACTCTTCCAGCTTCCCCTATCAGTTTCTTTCTAGGTCCCTATTAACAGCCGCAGTTAAACAACATTTCAGAAATTCTGGTCTGATTCCATACGGACATTACTGCAGTTGTCTTCACAACATAGTAGTGAACTTAGACAAAGATAGCTATTTTGAACATGTTTGGTTTTAGTGGTTTGTGAAGATTACTAAACCTTAAGAACTGAAACTGCAGTCAGTTTGAATTTCATACTGTCAAGAGCATCTTTCAATTTTGCTGTATCCCCTTTCTACCCTCACCCCCACTGCCCCTGTCAGAGCTAGAAGCAATCACCTTATTTGCAGCTTAACCTTCAGATCACAAGGTGGAACATCAGCCTTTAAGAGACAGAGGTCAATGGACTTTTCCATAATGTAAAATTAAAGAAGATTTCCTGGTCTTGTGCTCATATGCTTCTTCAATATTTTACACTTGGGATATGACAAAGCGATAGATATTTGCCCATCAAATGGAAAAATCCTGAATGCTATCCATTACAAATTTTTAAAATCATAGGCCTAATAATATTCAGCCACAGACAACAGTCCTCATTCAAGTTTTGATGACCACAAATAAGGGAAAAAAATGTTATTCTAAAGAAAGAAAGCATACATTAATGAGAAACTATGTATACAAATGATAACTGTCTTAAAGAGTCTTTTTCACGTGCAAAGGATCCAGCATCATAGAATACTAACACATTGCAGCCCAGAAACCTACACACAAATACTCGTATATCAAACTGTTACTCAGCCTTCTACCTTTCAGTTCTGTCAACAGGGGAAAAAAAAAAAAACTACATCTGTACAATTGAGATCATAATGCTATTTACAATGGCAGCAAATAGTCATATGGGCACACATGACCCAAAACATTCATGATGAAAGCTTTGTGAAAAGTCTTGAGCAGAAAGCAGAACCCCTACAAACATAGCCTTTTGAAGATTTTAATCCTGACCTTTGACTCCAGGCAACTGTATTTGCTTAACTTCAGATCAGCAAACAACAATTACAAAGCATCTTTTGTATGCAAATATCCTTGTACTTGCCCTTTCCCAGCAAAGAGATAACTCTTTTAAGGCAGCCAAATGGCTCACACCAGCTACACAACCCACCAAGACAGAGGTAAGAGACTACACGTGGATACATTCACTTGAATGTATACAAGCCATACTAAGTCAAATTTATACCCTTAAAGCAGTACGAAAGCAGCCCTAGCAGTAGAGCCAAACTGAAGTAAGATGAAGTAATTCCACAGCTTGAATTTTTTTAACCCCGCTTTACTATTTTTTCCTTGCTGCCTCCTGCAGAAAAGTGCAACTGCCATACCGGTCACTGCAGAGGCAGTCAAAACTGACCATCTGTAAGACATCTTACTCCGGTTACACCCAGTTCCCCAGCTTGCAGAAGCCCTATTGTCTTTCAAGTCATTTCATTTGCACTATATTCACAGTATCCTAATTTTCAGAGATGATTATATATATTTCCATTATAGGCAACAGAAAAGCATGACTTTAAATGAAATTTTTTAAAAGTAACAGCACTTCTGTCTCATTCAGGAAAGATACACCAAACACATGAAATGCTCTATTGCCACATAAAATTTCAACATGGTAGTACAAAGTCTGTGCAACTTGAAGTCTCAGACAATTTACTACCCTGCATTTCCTGCATCTGTATCATCATAAAAAAGTCAAATCCCCAAAGCAAAAGAGATATTAATTAGCTTGCATTGTAGGGCATATTAATTTAGGTTGAATTCGTATTAGATGAAAAAGCTCTTCAAGTCAAAAGTTCTCACTTCAAGAAAACATCTAAAGCTCAAAATATTATGCAAATAAAGAAATATAAATTTAATGAAACTCAAGAGTTCCTCTAGAACCTGTGCTATTTGAGCAATGCATGTATAGATTTCCAGGGTAAATGGTATCACCAAGTAATCTGTCACTGTTCCACAGCCCTAACAATGGAAAGTTTCTCATGAATTCACTTAGTGTAGAGCATGTATTCATTTTCTTTTTCTGTTTCAGAGCTCTGATTTGGAAGACAGACTTCACGATTTAGAGCCTGACAAATATTTCTGTAGCCTAATGACAAAATAGTCAAAATACATTTTTATAATAATCTGAAGTTTATTAACCTGGAACTTGATTTAGTGTATTCTGCTTACAAACAACTGAAAAATAACTTGAATGGCAGATGCAATTATGAAAATATGTGGAAGTTGGTCACTGACTACACATGTATTTGGGACACAGTGGACTCAAATGAACCAGAGCTGAAAAACATCAATGCAGCTTCACAACCCTAAGAAGCAACATGTTATGTTTGTATAAACTGAAATACCTACAGGAAAGAGGAGCTTCAATGTACCAAGAGCAAAGCAAGCCCTATCTAGAGAGGAAATAACAAATATAAACTCAGTGAATGGCCACTTTTCCAACGGTGTGACATTCAAGTGGTGGGGGTTAATAGCTGTACAACACAAAAGGATGACACACCTATCATTTAAAACCAGTAGACACATTTAAGGAACCTCTTGAAGGGTAAATGTGGGATCTTTTGGTTCCTCAGTTAACTTCCTATTCACACTTCTGTCAGTTCCTCTGCTTAATGTACAAGCAGGGACCTTCTTTTAGACATTCCTTCCTTCCTTGACTCCAAGTATCCTACCACTGATACTGAATTTATACAGGACTTTCAGCTTACCACACTGAAAAGTTGTTGTAAATGGTTTAAGTTAGTCCTTGTCACTGTTTCACAGAATTCCTGCAGCTTTGTGAATAGGTGAACTATCATCCACTTCTTTGACAGAACAGGACAAAATACCAAAACACTCTAAACATTGAAGATACTAAAATGCAAATGAATCAAAGATTTTCATTATTCCCTTAAGAAATGAATGAAAATGCATTATGTAATTGTAAAGCATTGTAACAGGCTGCCCAGGGAGGTGGTGGAGTCCCCATCCCTGGAAGTGTTTAAAAGACATGTAGATGTGGCACTGATGCACGTGGTTTAGGGACTCTGGCCACGCAGGGTGAATGGTTGGACTAGATGATCTTATAGGTCTCTTCCAACCAGATGATTCTTGATTCTGTGTATGCAAAGGAACTACATGGTTCAGAGATCTTCTCTGATTTTGTTCGGTTTCAGGTGGAAAATCCTTATCAGTTTTATGTGCACAGCTACAGCTTGCCAATAACAACAGCTTGGGACAAAATATCACTGCACAAATAGCCATTACATTTCAGGAAGAACTCTTGGTAGCCAGTGCAAACACATATGCTTCAGACACTCTTAAATAACAGCAAGACAAAAAGAATAATAATTGAAAATATGTATGCCAAACAAAAGTTACTAAGGCAGCAAAAAAAATTTAAAAGTGGCAGAGATTGCAAATCTACTCAGCCAATCTCTAAGATGATGCAAGAGTATTGGAAAAGTAGTTCTACTATATTTTCACACATTACTGAAAACTAACAAAACTTCAACCAATTCTAGCTGAAGCAACAGAACCCTGGTAACTTCAAGCACTGTCAAAGTACTCCATAAAACAGACATTCCTTTTGTATTTCACTAAGTAACATGACAAATTTGATTGTCCGCAGCGCCTCATCACACCACTGTGGTGAAAATACCCATAATTTACAGTACAGATACAAAATAGTGCCAAGAAAACTGGGACGGGGAAAAGAAAATTGACTTTTTTTCCCTCAGTTTTACAATTAAATGTAAATCACATTCTCTCAAGACAGGTAGCTTATTGAGCTTAAAAGCTGTAATTGAGTAAAAGCAGTAGCATGTCCACAGCATGTGACATGAAGTAGGTGGGTATTTTGGCACAACCTAAAGTAAGTCAATACAAAAGGTATTATTTTAACTGAGTAGGCATTAATTAGTTCAGCCAGGTGTGCAACTAACCACAAGCTATAGGAGAATACTCAGAATTTCACCAGCAAAATCCTGCGTGAAGTTGCTGTGAGGAACATAAAATTGTTGCTTTAGCATTTGGTACCAAGAGCTAAGGAATTCCCTAATATCGCCCTTCCTCAAAAAAATTTCATCAGCCTAACACAAAATACATGACATCGCAGGCTGATTTTGCAACCTACTTCTGCTTTTGAAGAGTAACACAATTTCCTTCAGCCAGCAAACACTGAGGAGGAGTGTTACTGAGGAAGAAAGTTTTCAGTTTTTAACCTGAAGATCCTATAGTCTGCTTCCTCACTAGAGCTGTTACTATAGGAGACACAACATGGCTTACAGGATAGACTGTTTGAAAATATTCACAGTATCCTAATTTTCAGAGATGATGGTTGGTATTAAAAACCTGTTAAATGCAGAGGGGTTTTATATTTATTAGGTCAACTTAATGCTTTTACACATATACTAGTAATTCCTTTAATATAGCAAATTCTGTAGGAATAAAAAGAATTAAAAATACAAAACAATTGTCTTTACATATGAGAACAGAATTCAAGTACTTGAAAACAAACCACAAGGATATAGTACATTAACCAGACTCTCATGAAGACCTTATATGATGCAGCACTAGCTTCTGTACAATACTCAGGCTGCTAGAGAGCTTAATTATTGAGTATTAGATTTAATCCTGTATCATATATTTAATGTGCTTCTTCCCCCTTCTAAAAAATAGTGCAACAAAATCCAGTCATAGTACTGAATTATGGTGTTTAGTATTAACAAAAATATTAAAGTTGTATCCACTATTCATCAGGTTGAAGTTAATGCCTTGTTGAAGTATAAATATTTATCCAGTGCAAACAGCAGGAAACCTTAGGAGACAGCATGGTTTTTAGCACTGAAGTGAGTTAATTAGTATCCAGTGCAGCTTCAGAGCGTACTATGCTATTTTAATTAAGGGTTAGCTTCCAAACAGGAAAAAAAAATAACAAAATGTAAAGGATATCTTATCTCCTACCCAAGAGAGCTGTCTTTAATAGCTATCAAAAGTGCTCAAAATACATAGT
>NW_010393756.1:24670-45523 GCF_000710305.1 Buceros rhinoceros silvestris | reverse complement strand
AAGGGGTTGTTGTGGCCCAAGTGCAGAACTGCACTTGGTCTTATTAAATTTCATACGTTCCAAATGGTTGGTGACAGAGCAAACCAAGCAAATTCTAGCACAACAGACCAGCTGCAGCAGCATTCTTAAGTGAGAGAATCAGTCTGGCTGCCTTTAAATTTTCATTTTTGCATCATTGGTGAGTTTACTGTAAAATGTAACTATTAAGTTTGACTAGATGATGAAGCAGACTCTGTGGCATCTCTTGAGCAAGTTTAGATCTCTGGTTAGATGACATAATAGATGAGTAATTAGTGACAGTTCTGAAAATGCGTTGTTCTCCCCCTCACCTTGCTTCTGAGAGGCATTATTTGCTCATCAGAATCACAGATTCTAGTGACTCTGCTTATCATATAGAAACTGCTTTTCCAAGTAAACCTGACAGATTCAGGAACGCTTCACCAAGTGCTTACAGTGTAAGTTACTGTTTCAGAGAATAGTAGAGCCAAGACTGATGGGCGTTTCTGGGAAACTTGCCTTTCTGACCTGGAAGTAAATTCCTCCAATTGATGTTGCATGGAAGGGTGATGATTGGTTTTATGCAGTGTCCCAGCTGATCTTAAATGACCATCTATTTGATAATCTTCCTCTCAGAAAAGAAAGGCATATTACTCTGTACTTTCGATGAATTGATATATGACAGTTCTGGACATTCTCAGCTTCCTAACCACTGAACGTATTTTTGAGTCTGGCTACAGTAAGAAGTCCTTGTCTAGCTGGTGGTCTTACCTTCTTAACTGGCAAGTTCCCAACGAAGCTAAGGACTTTCTTTTATATGGGAATAGTTCTTGTCACTGAATTTCAAGAGCTGTGTTTTGGTGTGTGTACAGCGTGCTGAGTGCTTTACTTATCTGGCCAGTTGTTTCCATGTGAAAATTGGAGCTGAACGCTTACAAGTTTTGGCATGTTTCATCGAGGTACAGTAAGAGGCATCTACAAAGCAATACATTTCACTGAAGTTAAATGGTGAGTTCCTTTACATAATCAATAAAGTAAAATATTGTAGACATATTGTATTGTGCAATGATAGAAGTAGTTTCTTCAACTTTGTTTTTTTATTAGAGGAGTGCAGGGAGAGAATGGGTTTCTGGTTTTCATTTCTAGTTTTTTGTTGCATCTAGAGCATGATCTTTTTAAGTCATCTGTTTAAGACAGGCAAACCAAGGTTAATTAATATGCAATATTATGTTCTTCTTCTGCAAAGCAAACATAAACAAAACAACCTAATGAAAGTTTTTTATGACAAGCAATCTTAAAAGATATCCAAAATGTTTTACAGTATTGATAATTGCAGAGCAGTTTTTTAACACACTACTCATCTTCCTGCCACACTTTTGCAGCCCAGTGTTTGTCTTGACAAAATGGAGCTGACAATGGCAAAATATTTGGGTTAATTGCCGATTTCTTTTCATCATGCTGAAGTTTTTAAAATGTGGTAATATTTTGGTGACTTCCCTCAATGATGTAGAATGTTAATTATAAGGCTTGACTCCTTCCATGCAGGGTCCAATGAAAAACTGCTGTTCAAATGTTGTAAAGAAATTGCTGCCATATGTTGTGGATATCAAATATCTTTGCCAGCTGTAAATTAGTGAACACTTTGTGTTCTATTACATTAATTGCAGATATTTCTTCTTGAGGATAGCATTTGTTAATATACTTATAGTCCATTGGTTTTAATAAATGCTAATTTTACTTCAGTGTTTTTCTGAACAGCCAGACTTGAATGGGTTATAAATCTGTTGTGTTCTTCCCTTCAAAATTGAACATTGTAAACGTCAACCTTGTCTTAGCATTGTTTAACAAAAGAAGAGGTTGTCCTTGTGCGTGGTTTGGTTTGGGTTTTTTTCACTCTAAAAATTCTATTTATGTTTCTTTAAGCTAATTCCAACTTTTTTAGTGTCATGGACTTACGTAAATATATATTATTACTTTTTAATGGTGAGTAAGGAATGTTTGAACTTATTAATTTTACTCCACTAAGCAATACTGTCTGCCCTCTTCCAGTGGTTCTTTTACGAACCCATAAATCAGAGAGAACTAATTTACTGCCTGGATTTGCTGCATGTCCTGTTATCACTGCTGTGGCTGCTGCATGGTGATATTTCCCTTTCATTCAGTAGAGAACAAGAGTTTTGTTGTTGTTATTTCATCATAAATAGTACTCTCAAATCTATGGTCTGTTCTGCAAAAATATTTAGCCTCCTTTCTTGTTTCATTTGTCCATTTTCTAGCAGTCATTCTTTTTTTTTTCCCCAAAGTAAAATGATATTCTTGCATCTGTAAGTGCTAAATTAAACAGACTGACATCAAGGGCCAGTCACTGTAACTGAAGGATGAAAGTAACCTCTCCAGAGAAGACAAGAGATTAATATCTGGGGATATTGCTGCTCATGGCACAGGACTATCTTTCTCAGAGTGGAAAATTTACTTCCACTTGTAAGACATTTACAGGGTTCCTGCCTGGATGCAGAGTTAGAGTTCCAGCTTCAAGCAGCTGGGCTCACTGAAAATGAGGCTGATCATTATGAACCATAAGTCAGAACTTGGTTACTGAAGTTCACTCTTGAAAACTAAAACTTGTGTAAGTAGCCGTGTAAGTGTAGATTCTGCTATAGCTTGGTGGAAGCCTGAGGTAGATACTGACTTGAAGAACTGAACACTTCTAAACAGCATAGGAGAGACTATTCATTCCTGAAGCCTGCCCAAGCAGTTTATAAATGTCTCTGAGTATAGAAGTTGAAGTTGTACATTCTTAAAGATGTATTTCTCTCCTTAAAGTGCTCTTTGGTATATGAGCCATCCTGCTGAGAATGATGAAAACAAACAAACAAAAAAATTCTGTTCATAGGCATTCTCTGTTTTTGTCACTTGACGCTTACTAGCACCTGTTAACATTTTACACAGGTTGCAAAGGACGCGTGACATCATATCTCTGCAATATGTTGCAAAATGCTTAAGAATAATGATTAATGTTGCAGATATGGAATTAAGAGCTCTAAAGAACTCACTGAAAAGTAATTTTCCAGGGAAACCCCAAGTTTAAAAGAAAAAAATGTAGGGACTTTTTTGGGCTTGGAGATTGATATGCAAATCTGGACCTTAAGCAGGGCTGCTATAAATTTTCACAAGAGTGTCTTGGCTTTGTGGAATGACCTATATTTCCTGTGTCTCAAACACAATTTCAGATTCTTCTGATGTGTGGTTTGATTTCCTTTTAAACCTTCTATTTAGATAGACACCATGAAACTTGTGATTTATAAAGTAAATCATATTTGTTTTTCCTTTCTTGATCTCACTCAGTCTGTCCATCCTCTGCATGTCACCTCTTTGTAACATAGATCATTCATCTGATCAATCATCATGCCTAATACCTTGAGCAGTCTAGACAAATTTAGGTTAAATCAATTAATTTTTAATTAGCTGGTAGCAGATGCATTGGGATATATGTATTTTCCTCAGTTATGTTTATTTTCTAATTTTAGTAATTTTTTTTTTGTTTTCAGTCTTCAGAACAAGCTGGCTTTTATTTACATATTTTATAGGTTTTATGTTAATTAATCAGCTTGCGGTCACTGCAGCATAGCTGGACATGAAGGATAGGCTTCTGTTGGAAGTGTTCAGCATTTTCTTTACTATTTTCCCATTGCAGTCAATTGTCACATCTGCAAAGCAAAATGAAGGTAAAACTGTATATATACTTTTTGCTGCTAAATGATACGCCTGGTAGTCTGAATTTTGGGGTTCTGTTCACAACTGTATTACAACCCTGAGACGACGTATGAACTGAAGTTTTCCCACTGTGTTCCATTTGTGTTTAAGGCGATTTCTTGGATTTTATAATAAAACTTCTGTTTTGGAGGCATAAATATATCCAGTACTGGAATACTAGTAACTCAACACAGCTATGTGAAAGTTAACACCTTTTAAAAATATCTTTCTAGGTGTCAGCTGTGTTACGTCAGGTTCAGAGCTCAGAGAATGTTTATGGATTTAAAATTCAAATTGACATATAACTTTCAGAACAGTGTTGCGCTCTGTGCATTAGAAAGCAGTTGATTCAAAATAGCTAGAAATACATGTGATACAAGCAGAAAATAGTGTGATGTCTGTGTCGTACACCCTGCTTTTGCCACATTAATACCTTGGTTTCATGCACAGTCCTGTTCTTAAAGTACCATACAATAGTTTAAATAGCTGTGTTCTTAACAGTTTTTCTGTATGAGAAGGTATAGTATGTTACAAAATTTATCTACACTATATGTTGGTTAAGATTCTCCCCTCACTTAATTGAATGAAAAGTTAAAGCTGCAGAAATTTGAACTGGGGAAGCGCCTCTGTCTGCCTTTCTTACCCAGAAGAATTAGTACTTTGTTACTTAAAGCTGATAAATAACATAATTAAGACTTTTCAGCCCACTGACTTCCTTATTCTTGACTCATACTTGAAACTTCCTCATGGGGCTGTGTCTGTAAAACAGAGGTTTGTTTACATTTTAGTTAGCTGTATCCTTCCTGTGTGTCAGATTCTCAGGTCTGGGTTTTGATTTGGGTTTGGGTTTTGATTTTTTTGTTTGGGTTGGGTTGGGTTCTTTTGGTGGGGTTTATTGGTTGTTTTTCTTTTGCTTTTTTAGAAGAGAGGAAGAAGTATGGAGCTAATAGATGTGTTGGGCTGTGCTCAGATTTCTGTCATGAGCATGCGCAGTGTACCACTGCTTTTGCAGGAGTGCTTGACTGTCTTCTATCTCTAAGGGTTCTCCAGCCTTGACACGTAGGCTTCCTCTCAGACTGCATATATTCTGGTCCTGGTCACTTTACCTCTAGCCTCTGGCATAGAACCGTAGCTGGCTACCTGAGCTAGTTACACGCCTTATATTGCTGCACTTTTCGAAATTTCGTGAAGTACCTCTAACTCATAGAATTTTTAAAAATGTCTTTGTTTATGGTAGGACATCTCAGGCAAATATGTTTATGTGCTTAAAGGGAGATTTGGTTATTCTTTTTTTTTCTCATTGTTTTTAAAACTTTTTGAAAGTTGTACATATACCCGGAGATATGGTAAATATTTTACATACATTCCCTAAATATTAGTAGATTTTTTTTCTTTTGATTTGAAATTAAGCTTAGAAGAAGAGTTTGATCTAGCTCTTTTGGGATATCTGGAGTACTAGAACATCCTGTAAAAGATCATTAAGATTAATGTTACAGGTTCCTTGGTTATAATTTTATGCCTGAAAATACATAATGTGTTGCAGAAAAAATTTTCGAGTTCTGAAATTTATATTCTTCAAATTGTATTTTGGGGGAGAAAGTGATAGGATTTAATGAGAGTTATGAGATATAATTGGGTTATGACATCAGGAGGGGGAATAAATATGTGTAGATAGATGTATGTAATAGATCTTTGATGCCTGAGCCAGGAAGATTTGGCTGTGAGCTGCATTGGTCTCCCCCATAACTTATAAAGTTGCAGCAAGATATCACGAAGGCTTTTTCTCTTGTATTCAGTGGTAGGTAAACAGCAGATGGATACACAAATGTGTATGTGTGCATACATTTACATATCTTCTTATGCATAGTGAGTGTGTTCATGCAAGCATCCAGATGACTAATTCTGTATCTCACCTTTCCATTCTTATTTTCTACAACAGAGGGAAAGGGAGCAGAAAGTTGATGTCATATCAAAAAAAGGGTATTCTAAAAAGTTCACTAGTTCTGAAATAAACCTGTCTTGTATTTTACAGTAGAATACCAAAATATTAAAAAAAATGCCAATGTGTCTTCACAGAGTTATCAACATTTTTTTCTGTAAGGTTTACAGAAGGAAAAATATTCCATGCTGCTTTTGATATGATGAAAAATTGAATAATACAGGGAAAATCGGTGCAAACACATGTTACTTCTTGATATTTTTAGAAAGTCTCCTGCTCAGCTATTTCTCACTAGGTTAAAGGTAATTGTAATGGAGGATAAATAGGATACAAAGTAATGATTAATACATGGTTGGTCTCCATTTCATAGATGGATAGTGGTGCTAGTTTAAAATCTCAAATTCCTTGAGGACACAATTTTTTTTCCCCCAGTGTTGTATTATCTCATGTTGGGTCACTTCATTATTAGTGTCTCAGACTTGTTACTAATTTGAGTTCATGTGTCTAAATACAAGAAGCTCAAGAAAAGAAAACAGTTGTTTTCATATGCAAGTTTCTCCTAGGCAGATGAGGACTTTTCTCTGGCAGTAGAAATGATGTGTTTCTGGTTAAGTACGTCACGAACATCAGGCTTAGGCAGTGGGATGTGCCAGTTAGTAGTTTTCCATAAAAAGGAAGTGTTAGTGGAAAAATATGGTGTTAAGAGAAGGTAGGGATGGTATTTATAGGAGTAGCTCTGTAAAAGTAGTGGCTTCTGTCACTTTGCTGGAAGATTACTACTGACCTTTGAGGTGGTATTACCAAGCTGAAACACTGTCTCAGCTGCATGTTGATGAGGAAACGTGTAGAAGTCATTTGGTATTTAGTTTTTTGCTGAAATGTCACTGAACTAAACATGCATCATTTTCATTTGAATGAATCTGCATTTTCTGATAAAGGAGAAGTGGAACTATTTAAATATAAGCGTTCTGGTATGAGTATTGACACTGTGTTTACACAAAACTGAAGACCCCTGTCAGAGGTGGGCTGAAAGTTTTTTCTGATACCTTAAAAGAGGATATATCAGTTGTTTTACACTGTATACCCTTGTAGTTCCCACACTGTCATGGTGAATGCAGTAATCTGTCAAAATTATTTATATCAAACAATGGTTAATCTAACAACTTTGTAACTATCCTTTATTTTGTTATAAACAAAGCCATTTTGTCATCAGTTTTTCAATTCAGAGCCAGCATCCGTAACTTATCGGCATAATTAAAACAATAGTAAGCACATTTCTGCCAGAGTGAGACTGATAATGCTTTCTGTTAAAGTCTTTTTAATGATTCAGTGTGAAGTAGTGATTTCCAGAGGAAGGAAGTTCCATTTGTTAGGGGTCTTTTACTTTAGTTCTTTTAATGAAAAATGTACCAGAGAATAAAAAATAATTTTTACTTTTTTAATTTCTCAGGCTGCAAATTAACTGCATATAGAATAGGAATGTGCCATTATTCTCCACTTCAAAAAGAAAAGCTTCATCTGTGGAATAAAACCATGTGACTGCAGATGCTATGGCCTCTTTTCTGTTAAAATTCTGGGTCTCCAGATGCTGCATAAGTTTACTGACATTGCTTACCTGGTTTTAATCATGTTTGCAGTTCCATATTACCTCAAATTGGAGAACAGTAGCCTAAATAACTCCTTATACGGAGAGCTTTACTACCCTGCTACTACAGTAATTATACCCGTGCCTGAGCACAGGAATAATCATTGTGAATTTGTGTCTGAAGGATTTATCGTTCATCTGAGTTCATAGAGGTGGAAAATCATTTTCCAGTGCTAGCAGTCTGTCTCTGCAGTTCCCTTTCTGTCTTCATACTGAACATTTAGCAAGTTTTCCTGATGCTAATTTTTAGTTCTATGCAGCTATATGAAATGATTAAAAAAGGGGAAAAAAATCTGAAATGTTAATGAGGAGCTTACATTCACATGATGAAATGTTATTTATAAAACATTTGTCATTTGGTTAATTCAGGAAACAGGGTGCAGGCAGTTGCTCAAACTTACCAATGAACAGTGCATGATTTGAGATGGTTGGGTTGCAGTGAGTCACAGATGTTTGTTGTTTTCTTTTTTTTTAATCCATTGCTGTAGACAAATGTGGAGCACCACGATTCTCACCTTGAATGCTGACCTTGGTTTAGAGGACCCAAGCTTAGACAGTGAAGTCAAGATTTGAGTGATTAGAGGGGGGTTTCATATATGTGTACTATAGCCAGATTAAGATGATGTGTTTCATAAAATGGGCAATGCTTATGTGATAGCTCCATGTATTTGAAAGTTTAATGATTCTGGTAGAGTTTTGCACAGAGTATCTTAAATGGGTAGACCATCTCTACTTGCTTTGAAAACCTGAGCGGAACTGCATAACATTCAGTTCCAGAAACTGCAACTGCCTTTGTTTTTCAGCAGTTGAAAGTGAATGGCAGGTTCTGGGGAATTAGCAAATTCCTCCCCCACCTTGCCCACCGCCCTCGCCCTGGGGCCAGCGGTCGGCTTTCTGTGGAGGCACAGGCCACACTGAACCTTTAGAGTGTATGAAGGGAACTTCTGAGTAGCATGTCTAATTCCTATGTTTGAAGACACTGCAGTGGTTTTAAAGAGTTTCATATCTTTTTTTTTTTTTTTTTGGGGGACCCAGTTTTAGTGAATTGAGACAAGTAATTTAATCTTAATTTTAGATAATGTATGTGTCACCTTGCCCACCGCCCTCGCCCTGGGGCCAGCGGTCGGCTTTCTGTGGAGGCACAGGCCACACTGAACCTTTAGAGTGTATGAAGGGAACTTCTGAGTAGCATGTCTAATTCCTATGTTTGAAGACACTGCAGTGGTTTTAAAGAGTTTCATATCTTTTTTTTTTTTTTTTGAGGGACCCAGTTTTAGTGAATTGAGACAAGTAATTTAATCTTAATTTTAGATAATGTATGTGTAAAACAGAGCAAAGTGTTCCCCTTCCTAGGGGCCTGGACTCTTAATAGCTAGCTGTATGCAAGTTACGATGCTTTGAGGTGACTGAGAGCAATCTGTCTTTAGATGCATCATGGTGTGTCTTCTCAAATACACTTCAATATTTGCAGGTATCTCCCAAGTAAAACTAAGAAGTTAATTGGTGTCCATTTGTGACAGCCATAATTATTTGTGAAATGGTGTGTGAAAAAGTTACTGGATTTTTGAGACCTGTTACTAAGCAGACTGGATAATGTAATCCTAATGGTCCCCTTTAGTCTGAAATGATACAGCTCACTCTCAAGTGATCACCAGTGTAACCTAAAATCATCTTTTCAGCAGCCATGGTTTGCCTTGCCCTTTGAGATTCAGAAACTCAGTAAACCACACAGCTGAGACAGCCACTGATCTTCAAAACTGGTCACTCCTGAAATACAAATCTGTTGCTTCTAGAGCTGCTTGAAAATGGGAGAAAGGAGAATGATTGTGGTGAAGAAGTGTTTTTACTTAATTTCTTTCATGTATGAGGGAACAGATTGTCCTTTTTTTTTTTTTGCCTATTATTCATCATAGTTTTGTATTTGTCATCCACAGAAAACTCTTTAAAAATTTTTCAAGTCTTGATTTATCTTTTTAAAGAATCCTAAGGATGATTCCTAGGCTGATTAGCATTCAGTACTTTGGGTAATGTGATTGACTGGTAAATAATCTTGTCTACATTTGAGTTTTAACTTTTTTTCTGTAGACAAGATGCGGGCAGAAAGAATTCAGCAAAAAATGAAGGGAAGGAAGTTCCCTATGTCCCGCATCGTGTGAAAGAGTTATGCCATAGGAAAAAAAAAAGTTAAGGGAAACACTACCAAAGGAGTGTAAACTTGTATCTGCTTTGTCTTACTTTTCCCATTGTACTACTTAAAATGTATAAATTATTTAGCTCCCTTTAGATTTTATGTACAGGTAAGTTTTATGTGGAAACTTCCCAAAATCTGCATGTCATGAATGTTTGAAAAATGGGAAAAGATACAGTGTTCTGCAGCCCTTCATCCTCTACCATTTTGTTCTAGGATCAAAATCACAGACTGCTGCTCTTCCTTTTTCTCTGCTGAACGACTGCTTCTCAGGCTGCTTATTGTGTCTTCTCATATCTGCTTTCAGGGTTGCAGGTATCTCCCAGGTAAAACTAATAGGTTCATTGCTTTTCATTTGTGACTGTGTACTTTCACCTCTTATCATGTCGTGCTCTACGTAGCAACTTCTCACAGCAACTCAACATATGTCATAGCAACTTTTCACAGTTAATTTTCTTTGGGTTTCTTGGTCTTTGATTTGATAGCTGCTCTTGGAACTGTGACTTCTTTTTTTCTTGCTGAATTTGGCACTGCTGGGATTCTCAGTCCTTCCTCATGTCTCATCAGTGCCCATTCACAACCAATTATTCTAAGTGATGTGTAGCTACCTCTTTTTCTGCTTTCCTATGGATTACCCCTTGGATAGCAGACTATTTTATAGCAGAACCATTGCAAAATGCAGATGAACCATGAAGACTCTATCTTTGATAAGTGTTGAGGTTTCAACAGAAAAAATAATAGGGAATCAATAAATAGGAATCTGTGCCTTTGCTTAAATGTATCACATGAGGTCAGCTGTCTTTTTTTTTTATTTTTTCCCATGTGAAACAATGTTTTATATTTCTGCATGAACTTGGCACCATCTTTGGCTTTCCTTCTTCATCATCCTGTGGATTAAATGTTTTGGTTTCTGACACTTCACAGGTTCTGGGTTCCTTTCCTGTCTTTAATGCTGCAGAACCTTTAGCCCTCAGTTTCCCAGTTCTCTTTGTTGTGTATCAAGAGGATCTGTGTGTGCATGAGTGTATTTATCTGTAGAGGTAGTTGAAAATACTTACAAGCAAATTTGATATGAAAAGACCATTTATACGTTTCATAGAACAAATGACTATTCTCCCACATTTCAACAGACTCTCTTTCTTACTGTACCAGTATAATTAATAAATAAGACATGACAAGGGATAAATTGTGTTGAATTAATTTATACCTGCTAGGTTGTTAGCTATGAATCTGACATCTGAATGCAGTCAGCAGAACCATGCATGCATTAACAAGATTCTTGTTAATGTATTCTAAGATTATAAACTATACACACATACATTTTTTTAGTACTTTTTAAATCTATATATATCTATACACAAACACACCCTCCACACCCACCTGGTTTGGAATAGCTGGGTAGTCTCTGATAAGGCTTCCCAGGCCGATTTTTCTCCGAGTTCTGTGGGAGTTTTGTGAGGTCTCATCTAGTCAGTACAATTTTCAGCTCTGTGTAATGGAATGAAGAATTTACAGTCACAGCTCAGAATTATTACCAGACAGTCAGGCCTCTAGCTTTCTCCTGCCTGTTTTATAACGAGAAATATTTTGGTGGCCTGCACTATTGCTGACAGCTTTTTTGTGAGCTTTCTAACAGCAATAAAAAAGCCCTGCCAGTGCAGCAGCTAATTCAAGATTTATGAAGCATGTGGAATTCTTCCTGCTTGAAGACTGAACGTGTATATAATCAGGAAGCAGAGTCTGAATTCAGGGGAAATCGAGGAATGCTCCTCATCCTGCCCCGTGGACCATAAGCCACCTGCTGTTATGAAAGCCATGCTACCAAAGAAGTCAGAGCTTTTCCAATCTAGTAAGTAATTTTCAATCGCATGTATAAATACTGAAAAGACATGAAAGATCAAGAATATATATCTTCCCTAAAATTGTTCCTGTCAGTGTCTTTCTCCCATCCTGTTACAGGTCCTGTATGTTCGCTCTTCTCTCTCTTCTTGCAACCATGTCAGTCTTTATAATGTATTTCCTAATATGTTTTCTGTATTGTCTTACTTTGGGCATTTAAATCATATATGAATATTCAAATTGGTTTGTGAATGATATTAGACCTTTCAAAAGCATTCAAACAAATTTCAAGTCTCTTTTTTTTAAGATTCCGGCTCTTTTGTGGGCTTCAAAAGTTTCACTTGAAAATCATTGTCAAGACTAATGCTTAACAAGTGTTTCTGTGCGCAGCAAAACTAGTGAAATCTGACATCAGTTCCCTAAACCTCTGATTTCCTTCTTAGTTTGCCTGGGCAAGTTCCGGTTCATGCTAAATGTACACTGGATGTACAAGCACATAAAAGCAGTATGACCAAATGGCTGCCGTGTTTTGCAGTGGGTAGAGGATTAAGCTAAGATTGCCTGAAGCAAGCACCTGACTTGGAGTCAACTTCAGGTTCAACAGTGCAATTTGGTCAAAACTATGAAACTACAAATGTAGTGCGAATCACTTAATAATGTGAAAAAAATAGTTCATTGTTTTATCATCTTTATCACAATAAACAGTTGTAATTTGGTTTCATCCTGCTCTCTCCCAGGGGCGTATGTGTATTTTGCTCCTGTGCAGGGCTTTTGGAGGATTTTGGTCTCTTCTTTCACTGGCGGTGTTTCCTGCAAAAGTTGGGGGAAAATGTTATACCTCGTGGAGATGGGGAAATATGTGTAATCCTGCAGACAGCAGTTGGCATTCCTACTGAGTTCATTTGGCTTGCCATCTGTTACAGGTAATTGTGGATTTTGGGGGTTGGATTCATTGACCTTAAGTGGTTCTGTCCTATATTGTCTTGCTGTGTTCTAATAATGCCAAAGCAGTTGAAGATGCAGACTAGGCTTCATAGGCTAAAATCACTATAAAGCTTATCCCATCTTCTTTTCTGTGTACTGCATTTTATTTTCCTTCAGTTTTGTTTCCAATATGTCCTAGTTCTCCTTGAATCTGCCATAGGGCTTTTCTTAATATTTTAATAATGATAACTGAAAGGATGCATTACTTGACAGAGTGAACAATTTTATTAGAACAACTGCGTGTTTGTTGCCCAAGCTTATGGTGTGAAACACTCATAAACTCTTTCATAACCTTGCAGGCATCAGAGGTATGCATAGGTCATCCAGCATTTGATGTGTAGATTCTTGATTACCAAAAGCTTGGAGTTTTTTGAAAGCCCAGAGAACCTGAGAAGTGACAAAAGCTCAGCACCATTGCATCTAGCTTATATATTAGTTCTCTCCTGTAATGAGCATAATACATTTTGAGGAATGTGAGTACTTCATGCTTCAACCTTGTATGGCTGAAGGAGCAGCATGGGTGTGTTCTGTTTTTCATGCAGTGTGGTGGTTTGTTTTTCTTCACAGGTGAAGAAAGCCCAACATGCTCTTCCCTCCTCTGACCCAGAAATTCAAATCCATGTCTTGTGTTGCATCTTGAGACACTTGCTTGGAGTCTTCTTGGAGACAGCATATATTTTGTTTTTCAAAAAGGCACCAGGCCCTGCAAGAAACTGTGGCAGGCATAACTCTGGATCCAAGAAAGCTTTAAAACTTTCTTCTGAGGGATGGGATGCAACACTAGTTGTAGTCAGTGGTCTGGGTTTGCATCAGGATATGAAATGGATAAAAATTCCTCAGTCTAATCAGTGAGCTGCTGAAAAAAACCCAGACAAACCAAGGATAGAAGCAGCAGCATCACTATCATGAGCTATGTTTGAAAATGCAATCAGCACCATTTCACTGAATTATTTTTCTAAAGTATGTGTTATTCATCTTCAGGACAAGTTCCAGCCTGTGTATCTCAAATGGAGGGAGTTCTTTTTAAGGCTTAGTAATTTAAGGTAGAATATTTGGATATGTAGATTCTTTTGGCACTTCTCTGCAAGCTGGCTCAGGCAGCTGTCTGCCAGGTGTAGTGTCCTTCTATGAGTTCCCTTATAGCTTCCCAGCTTTATCTGTCAATTAGGTACATGTTATACTACCATGTAACGCTTTTGTCTTACGAAGTCAGATATCGAAGCCGTATTCTGTGTTTTAAACTTCTTTGTCAGATCTGTGTCTCTGCACGAACAGCTATATTGCTGGGAGTAGTGTATGTCTACAAAGTAAGGATGTGTGTTATTAGACATGGGTGATGACTCTTGTCTTGGGCTGTGTTTGGGAATACAGGAAGTGTTGTTAGTCACTAGCATGTAGAATTTAGTATAAGTTCATTGTAAGACAAAATTAGAAGGCAAGAACACTTTTTTGGCTCATGAATTGGTAGTATAGTAAGGGAAAACTTATTTTCATGAAGGGAGCGTGTTCCACAGACAGCTTGATCATCAGGAAAAACTTGAATTTTTCCCCTGTGTTAGTTTTCATAATTTCAGCCATGAGAACATAGACTCACAACCAATAACTGTAACTCAGGCCTACACATCTTCTTTTGTGTGGATTTTCTGGTGTAGTGTCAGGATGTGTATATGGTGTATTTAAAGTATTTGGTTGCCACCTCCAAGTGTGGCTCACTACCATTTGGTTACAGAGGTAAGATGAATTTCTAAGATATCTTACAAGGCATTTAAATTTGGAATAAAAGTAATTTTGATCATATGTTGAAGACTGTCATTTTGAGTTTTAATTTATAAACACTTAAACATCCCAAAACTTACTAAACCTTTTTTTCATTTCTGTTTCAGGAGGATATGTATGAAAAGGCACTGACAAAGATTTCTTTCTGTGCACAGCTAAGCAAGTGACTTTATATATGAAAGCAAAAAGGATATTGGCAATTAAAGAGTGTAATGGATGGGATTTGAGGTAATTCTGTAAGCTGTGTACATGACTACACAGAAATTTAATATTTTAATATTGATGGCAAACATTTTCATGCTGAAATATGTCTAGAAAAAAGGAAATTGACTATTAAAGATGTATGTAAAGAGAAGAATGTAAATGATATCTGGGAAGTGACATGCCGACCATGATCTACACTGACAGCTTTTCTTTTCAAATTTGCAAATGGGAAAGGATGAAATCAGATTGCAAGAAAAATTATTATGTACTACTGTAATGTGCAAAATATTAGTCAGATCAGTAGTAGTAGACCTTTGCTGTTAATACTTGCTGTATTAAATAATAAATGAAAATGTATTGAACAGGCATACTGCAGAGAATAAGAGACGAAAATCTGTCTTAAATCTAAAACCAGTCCTCCCCACTCTTGCAGAATTGCTGTGGAGAGACTCTTCCAGGAGTAGCGTTTTGCATCTTTCCCTCATCATTCCTCTCTGCTTTGCACAAGGTCCACTGAAGTAACTCTACAGAAAAAAAAAAAAAAAAATTGTCCATCATGGCAAATGTTAATTCATCTCATACTTTAAGATGTCAATTTTTCATAAACCTGAGGTTTGGGTGTTGTGTGGGGGACTAAGAGATCTTCAGCACTAGGTCATGCATGGGGTCAGGGACAGAATATTTTGCAGTGCTGTGGTTTCTCTCCTCCCACCTATCTTTTCCCCATTCACCTTGGGTTGCATCAGCACCTGTTACTGTGCTTTACATGTGCAAGATATTTCAGTGGACGTACAGGCAACTTCAAATGCACTGTGGAAGTGTGCACATGCTTTCTTTAGTATATTATATGAGCCACTTTCACTGCTAACTTGGTAGCCCAAACCATCCCATCCGTTACGTTTCTTTCCCCCAGCCTTACTCTACTGGGGAGAAACTGAGTGAGCTTTGAGGGTCAGCACTTCCCCTGAGGCTGACTCATCTTCTTTGAGGAATTTTTCCTCCATGCTCTTTCAATTGGATTTATTTAAATTGTCAGTGTTTTCAGTCTGTCTGTGTGCTATCTTGCTGAAAAACTTGAAGAAGATTCTCCACTTAATACGTTTGACTGATTTTTAGCTTTTCTATGGCCTTGCCATCTTCTGTTTTCCTCTCTGGGAACTTGACTGGTTGTAGAAAAGAGCTGGAGCAGAAATGAGGTGGATCACTGTGTATGCCTGACCAGTGTGCGATTAGACTTAGGTGATATCTGCTTGAAGAAGGCGTAACAATGGGCAAACACTGAGTCAGCACAGGAAATCATGCTACTGGGAGCTGCTGTATTTTCTTAAACTTGGCATACACGAAGGCTGTGTTCAGGCTGATGTCAGCGTTACCCAAGAGCTGCATGAACTTTCTATCTAAAGCTCTGATTCACAAATTTACTTTTAATGCACACTGAAATTTACTTTGGTGTAGCGAAGCATCAGTGTGTCATGCTTCAGGTTCCCAGGTCTTATGTTCATACTTATTTGCTTTTCTAAATTAGGATGAGATGGTATATGATCAGTGAACTGATAAAGCAGATGAAATTTGAAAGCTTTTACTTACGTGCTAGAGGGAGAAAGTAACGAGGTGTTCTGCTTGAAAATGAATTAATTTAAATGTGTCAAATTGTTCTAATAAAATACCAGTGAGGCAAATTTTACAAGCTCTCTGATCAGTACAAGTTAGCCTTACCAAAGTTGTTGATGTCTTTTTCCTTTCACCCCGGGTTAAATACTATCTTTGTTACTAATACAGAATTATTTGCTATTAAATAAAGTACTCGTGTCTAAATGACACATTAATTTTATGTCATTCAGAAAATGTTTGAGTACACAATTTTCACGGCTCACATGATAAGGTGTGTGTATTTTGGTACCACAATGCAAGCTACATTTGGTAGAAGTGGTAATGGCACATGCTTTAATTTCTAGTCTTTGGTACAAGCTCAGCAAGAAAAGCAGACCACTCCTGGACAGTTAGGAATGTGCTTAGGATATCTGATTGTCTGATGGTAGGAACAAACCCAGGCAAGTTTTAGCATAGGAGTTCAGAGGGGGTTCTTAGCTGGGAATAATGCTCTAATTTTTCAAAATCTGGAGAAAAATGGAGTTAAGGACAAGAAGGAAATTGCAGATACAAAGAATGAGTTTGTCCAGGAAACCTTAATCCAAAAAAAGGAAGCCAGTGAAGTAGCTGTGTTCTTGTTGCTAACTGATGCAGCATACAATGCATTGAAAAGGGTGTTAACGCCGCTTGGGAAGCAAAGCGAGATGCATACCAGGATGGAGGACAATGGTGTAAACAAATATACAGGTAAAGGGAAGGACTTACTTAGGTTTGTTTCATTTTCTTTTGTTTTTGAGATAGGGGGAAATGGGTGGTAGTTCTGCTTTGTGTCATTTCTGTGAGGTGTTGCTGTGTTTGAGACATGCAGGTGAAGGAAGGTGAGAAGACGTTATCAATGTAGTTGGTTAGGACAGCTGAAGAAATGCATAGAAGGAAATTAACGTCAAGGTGGAGAAAGATGTATATAGCTCATTTTTTAGCACAGAAGTGATAACTACCATGAAGGGTAGGCAAGGTAAGAGCAACATCTGTATATTGTTGTTTATAACATAAATCTCTTGAAGTAAGAAATAGTTTTCTTTTGCAAAATATCCAAAGTAATGTCTGGGGACTCTGAAAGAGTTTGCTTTTAGAAGTCTTTTGCAGTTTCATAGCTCTTGAAATGATGTTCTAATAAGTTTCAAATACAAGTGGTGTCGGTCTCTCACTCTGAAAATTGGTTTACAATATGCAATCAAAAACAAAACAAAAAAATTAAATTGTTGAAATTATAGAGGCATTGCGTGTTTTATACTGCAGTAAAAAGAAATCATAATGGGTTTGAGTACTTTGAGAATGGGAACAAAATTATTTCAGAATGCTGAATTTTGATAGAAACCAGCTTTAAATTAAAGTGCCAGGGATCAAAAGTTCAGTGTGTTGAAAGTTACATAAACATTGAAACAAGAGATGATCTCTTCCCTAAAGAATTTAGTGTTTCAGTGGAAGCATTGAATGATTCCTGTTTCAGATTTGAGCTTAGTAGCCTGGTGTATGCAATGTTATATTTTAAACTTGTTTCTCTGGGTAGGGAAATGTCTTTTAGCTGAGGGCAGCTAGTACCTTCAGATCTTTAATTTCCATAAATAACAGACAAGGTGTTGCTTGCAAATACTGTCAGAAAGAGGTCTACTTCCAAGGAAAAAATCTGCTGGACTTGTAAAACAGTAGTTGCAAACTGTTACTTTCTCCCATGAGAAAGAATGATGTCGACATTATATTGACGGCGTTTCAGTAATTTCTGTCTTGGCAGTGCTTATGTTCTGTGGGCAAGAAGTCCATGTTGATTTATATACTCGTGTAATTCATACTTAATGTATCTTATCTTAGCGAGTGACATTCTGTGAAAGTAGCCTTTAAAATAATACTGTCATTTAAATGGTCAGCAAAAAAGTCATTAATTATAGAACCCATTTTAGACCTAATTCAATTTATTATTTGGTAGTTATTTATTTTTGCCTCAGGCTAGAGGAGAATGACTGAATTCACTCATTCTGAAGGGTGTTCTGGCCTCATAATAGCACAGAAACATTAAATGCTAAAACTTTTTGTGTGTGTGTGTGTGTGTAAAACTAATTAATTTACATTTTCTTTTTTTGCTATCCACAAGCAGTTTGTGGCTGCTTGTTGGTTTTATGTGTAGTAGTTAGCAGCTGTTGAAATAATTACACGTGCAGCTTCTTAACTGATAGCTGTAATCATGAATTTCTTAATGTTAATGATTCCTTTTAGTTTTAAAAAGGAACCAGTCACATACCCATGCAACTTTGTGTTTGAGATTTTGCTGAATGATCGAAATAGGCAGCCCTTTGCAGCAAACGTATAATGTACTTTCTGTTTCTTTATATGTGTTTTTGTGACATCTGAAGTATCATTACTGCCCTTTAAGTTGATGCTGTTTGAAATGATACGGACAGCTAACAGCCCTTTGTTCAGAGAGCTGGAAAATTCGGGGGGATCTTGCTTAATGTTTTCCATTTCCATCATGTTTTCAAGATATAAGGAAGGCTGCAGAATTGACTCAAAGTAAAATCTTAGGTTGCCTGAGCTCTCCTCCTTCAGATCTCAACAGGAATGGTTTATCTGCCTTGGGAAATGCTGGGAACATTTTGTCCTCTGTCCCTAAATATTTGCTATTTTTTTGTATTATTCAGTACAATTTTCATTGTACTGGTTGTACTTCTTGTTTGCTGCTTTATTCTTTCTTCTAAGATTTCAACTTTAAGTGTGGAAAGAAATTTAAAGTGGAATTGTGATAGGAGAAAATTGGTCAAAGCTCATGGGAAGTGACATGCGAGCCTCTGGCAAGCTAGTACGCTCTAAATTTTCTGTTTTCTCTTTAAATTACAGAGGACATTATATTTTTTCCGGGTTTGGGGGTGGTTGTTTTAAAAGTTCTTATGAATTTGTCCCAGTGACTGAAGGAGAGGCAAGAGTGAGGAATGCACAACTTTGTAAGCAAAAGATAATGTGTGGGAGTTGAGCTCTTTAGGTGCTGTGCTTAAGGCTGCTCCTCAAGTCACTCTTCCCATTCCTTCTCTCCCTGTCCTTCAGTCTCTGCTCCTCTTAAGCCTCTTTCCTTTTGATGCCTGGAGAAACTTGACAGTAGTTTCAAAATTTTTGTGCTATTCTGGTGAACTCCACTGATGTGTCACTTTCTGGCACCTTCTGTACGTCAATCTGCACGTGCCTGTTGTCCTTTCTGTCTTCTGGAAGGTCCTGCTGCGATTTGTCTGTAATAGTACAAGTAATGTACACAGTGGAGCCCTATTTATGGCCTGGGTACTTTGAGAACATTAAAAAACCCATTTTCTGATGCACTGTGGCTGTTTCATAAGGAAATAAATTTGTAGGACTTAGAATAAACCTGCTTTGACTTGTACGAATCCACTGGTACTGATGGCAATCAAAGTAAGGGGAGGAGAACAGGTCTTTTAGATGATGGTTTATATTCAAAGGTTTTTTTATACATTAACTATAAAGAAGGAGAAAACCTGTTTAGGATTAAATATTAAGGTTTCCTAAAGTTAAACACAATTAGTAAAATAGTGGCTTAAATTAAAGTTCCTGTCTTGATTTTCCTTTTAATGGATATGGTTCATGTTCAGTGAATGAATAAATGAAGAGTAATGAGCCCTGGAAAATATTTTAATTTACTCATAGTATGGAATTACCTTGTGATGAAAGCATCATATAGAGTGTTTATGTACTGCAAACAATATACTCTGTATCATGAATTCTGTCTCAGAGATCTGCAGCGTGTGTTTTTGAGGGAAGAGCAGGTGATATACATTCAAGACAAACGGATTAATTTTTTAATGTAGAAGAAAACATATGGCTGATAAAAATAGTGTGACAGTCCTCACAAATGATTTTTGCTTTGTGTCGCAGGTTAAAACTATGTGGCTGTTAAAACCAAAAGGGTTTTGAGATGACAGGGCTTTGAATGGAATGTAAGCCCACCAAAACCTTCGCAGAATGGAGTTTAACAGCTCTATGGCTTGAATTCAAGGCTTTGTTTAGGCAAAGGAAAAACAACCACAGGTTTAATGTAAAAGGGGTGAGAACAGAAGAGTTTTAATTGTGAAAACCCCCAAAATCAATAATTTAAAAGTTAAACAGGACTGGAAAAGAGAGAGAGATAGAGGGAGAGATTGATAAATCCATAAATAGGCATACAAGAGTATAATACAGTCTCCCATCTCGACCCACATCTCCCGCTTACAAACAAAGGACCCGTCACACGGTCGCAGCACCGGTGGCAGGGGTGGGAGGAAAGGAATTTTTGTCCATCACCTCACAAAGTTTTCAGTCCAAGAAAACTTCTCCTGGGGCAAACCTTCATTGCTGATAGGAGACTTGAGTTTACCGAGGGCAAAATTCCGTAGCTTGCCTTCCCCATCTGCAGTGCAGGATACTGACCTGAACTTCAGGGAATGCCTGTGGGTTCCCTGCGCCTGTGGAGGCTCTCTGCCGAGCATCTGGAAACAGTTTGCGTTCCCCTTCGCCATAGGTATGTGTCCCCTCCATGCAGGATCTGGGGGCTTACAGCCTGTTTCACCCCTTGCCGAGTTGAACTCAATCCAAAGCCACCCCGGCCGGTAATCGGCAAAGCGGAAAGGTCTACCTGCTTTGCAGAAGGAGTCTTTTTACTGCTTCAGGGACATCGAGGTAAATGCCCATATTCTTTTCTCTCTCCGATGAAAAGTTCTCCCAGTCCCAGGGGCAGAAATTCCAAAGTGCCGTGGCTCACCCAAATTTGAAAGTGCCATGCGGTTCGCCCAGAGGGAGTGTCCCGAAACACCCCTTCTTATGCGCTTATTTGCAGAGGCGTGTCTGAATATCACTTCCCTTCCCAAGACACGTGGGAACTCTTTTCCGCGGTTTGGGGGAAAGGGC
>NW_010393756.1:5303-24556 GCF_000710305.1 Buceros rhinoceros silvestris | reverse complement strand
CGGGGGAAAGGAGAAGGGAAGAACAAAAGCTTAGCCATGTGGCCAGCGCCATTTTCAAACTGTCACAGTGTCACCTTTATCTAGTGTCCAGAAGATGCTTTCAGTGACTAGAATGACCTTTTCCAGTATTGAAAATCCTGGTATGCAATCACGGTTGTCTGTGTTGTACGGTGTAGCTAAGGAATAAACCACTTTCTGTGTTGCGGATTTAATGTGTGAAACTTTGTAGAAGTTGTTCTTTTGCATTTTTAAAGATTACTTTGAATCTTTAGCCATTTATCCCCAAATATCAATGGTTAATATCTTCTTGAATTCAGGAAAGACATATACTTTTGAAAAACTTAACTCTGTTGTCAAGGTACTCAGTATTGTCTGTTCTGGCTGTATCATTGTTTATGTTTGTCACTTACGTCTGCTCTCTTCCAACTTTCCTAATCTAACAGGGCGTACTGTGAGTCTGTACTCAGGTGTATAGGAAAACCCTTGGATGATTCTCAATAGAATTGTATCATCTACAGTGACAGAGAAAACTTCATGAATACTGTGACTAATAATACGGTTAGCATATAAAGCAAAGGGTATGATGAAAATATGGTATCAGTTCATCTACCACATAGCTATCTGCTTCAAAATGTTTAAGGAAGTGGTTTAACTTTCATTCCCCCCGTCTTTATCTTCATACTTTTTTTCTCAAGTTATCTTGCAGTTATGGAGAAGTACTGCTCTAGTTTTGTTAGAGCAACCAGATCTCCCCCTCTTTTGTGTAATGCACTTGGTGATAAAGATGAAATATTGTAAAAAGTTGGGTTTTTTTTCCTAGATGTATTCAGTAGGATAGTCTTTTTATTGGCTAGGATAGTACCTAGTAGGCTATTACTTTCCCACAATACATACCTGCAGGAGTGATCCTGGGGTTTACAGCAAGTTTTCTCCATGGTTTGTTAGGTTTCTGGATGCTCCGTTTCTTGCTGTAGTTAGTTTTGCAGCTAACCTTATCTACCGCGTTAAGTTGTTCCTAGCCCTTCCCCAGCCTCGCTTCCCCACTGTACAATTTTTTAATTCAGGATATGTGCCATAACAAGGAGATGACTAGCTGCATCGTTCATTCCTTTTGCTGTCAAAGGTCTGTGGTCTGACTGTTTCTGCAGAGGTTTTTATGCTGCCTGTCACAGCTTCACACCTGACCTGTGCAGCAGTACAGAGTTTGAAGACTACTCTTCATATGAGAGAGACAGCCACGAGTTTGGTTTGGGATTGTCCAGTCAGTGGCATCTGAACCATGTGCTGTTCTTGGCAAGCTACAAGTGAGCTGCTCCGGGGTCTGTCGTGTGACTTACCCTAGTGCTGTGGGGTTGCTGTGTCTTCTAACACACAGTTGCAAGACAAAGTGATCCTATGTTAACCTGAGACCAAAACAGTGTGCCCATCCTTCTCCTCTCCAGCAGCAGGGAACTGGGGACCCTTAGGTACCTGCTGCCTTCCCTCAGGAGTGGTTATGTCCCAGAGCATCTCCCACCCACAGTTTTCCTAGGTACACAACAATTGCTTGTGTTTATGTCGCATGAGGGGTTTTGCACGTAGATAGTAAGAAGTTCAATTGCCCAGTCTCTACTAAGTGTAACACACAGATTAGGAAAATTTCCAATATAAATACATATGCATGAAGAGTGATTTATTGCAACAATTTTTTGCTGTTAACAGCTACTGTTAAACAGTAGCAATTTTCATTAGCAAATTGCTTTTTTCAACTCTAAAGCACTGTAATTAATTGCTACTATAATTCTTTATATCGTTTGGGATTTCATTGCTGATTCTTAATTACTTGTTTCTAGGAGCAAAAAGTTTTCAGGAAGACTTGTAAGGAAAAATCCTGTAAAAGTTGATACATACATCTCTGCAATCTGTTATATTTTCTGGTTGTGATTTATGAGTTGCTGCCAGAAGAGTTACAGAAAAAATGTTCTGAAATATAGTCTTTTACTGTATTTGGGGGACAAATAAAACCATTACAGTTTTGTTAATTTTCCTTCATTTTGTTTTTTATTGTAACCCATTGAAATATAAGTAATACCACCTCAACTTCCTCTCAGTCAGATTCAAAAGGACTTTTCAGTCAGTGTTGCTCACAGAAATGTCCACTCCAAAATGGGGTGGACATTTGTCTTCTGTGGAATTTTCTTGCTTTGAACACAGTAACAGAAAAACCTTTCTAAAATGAAAAAGCCGTCTTTTATGGGCCATTAAGTGACATAGTGTAGCACTAAGGAAGTCTTTGACAGCCTTTGACAACTTATCAATAATAAATAACTTTTCTGAGCTGAAGAAAGACTTTGTTACATAAAATTACATTGCTAAAATTCAGCTGCAGTTGAATGTTACTGCAGAAAACACTGATGAGAAACACCTAATTTATTTATTTATTTATCCCAAAGAGCTAGTAAGTGTGGTGCGCTTTGAGTCCTGTTCATTGCTCAGTGGAAGAACTCACCAAGGTATGATTAGAGTGCTCGGGTAGAAATGAAGGAATGCTGCTGCTGAAGAGAATGTAGTTTTTGCTGGGAAGGTCTTTCTCAGGACAGGCATTTCATGTATTCTCCAGCAAAAAAATACATCGCTGCGTGCAGGGATTCTTTATGAATCTGTTCTGAATTCAGACTACGTGCTTCACACTGCTGTGGTTATGGTAGTTGGGAGCATTGCCGAGCTACCCGTATGAGAGATATTTCTGTCTTCAACAGGAATTTTGGGTTCACGGTTGGAGCAGAAATTGTATGGTGGTGCTCGCTCATGCATGTATGAACCCAGACAAGCTACAGTAAAAGAGATTAAGATCACTGTTTGCTTCCACGCTGAACAGAAAATTGACAAAATAGGATATAAGGGCATATGAAGTCTTCATAACTGACTTTGACTGGATTGTCTGTTCTTTCTAGCACCAGTTATTTCTGGCAGTGGTATTTTTCCCACTGGGGATATTTCAGCAATTTAAAAGGTCTTTGTATAGTTGTATTGCTACAATAAACTCATATTATTTCAGGTTTGCATATATACCATTTCTGTAATTATTTCAGAGGTTCATGCGTAGGGGCAAATGGTATAAATGAGTGATTGCTGGCTAGTGGATTTTCCATTTTTCAAAGCAGTCTTGCTGACTTCACTTGCTTTGCCTATATTCACTCTACCTGCTATTTGGAAGGAGATCCTAGTTTTACAAATATCAGTAAGTCTGAGATCAAGCCTGTTCAAGGGATATACTTGCTTGATGAAACTTGTGATAAAGGGCTCTGAAGCCAATGAGACAGTAGCTTGAAATAAGGAATTCTTCCTTAACCTGAGAAGTATTTTAGTAGCTTTCTGAGAAAGAAAAGTTAGGTCAGGTTATTAATTTTGAAGTCTTTCTTGTTGAGACCTTTTTATTCAACTGCACATTTCTTATTTTACTGCAGTTGGGGTTTGCGTACATTTTTACTACAGCATTTTATGCTCATAAATGATCTTTCTTTTTTTTTTTAAGTGCCTGACATTTGATTACAGCCTTTACACTAACAATTGAACTTTCAAGAAGTCATACTGTACTGGGTTTTTAAAAAACCCATTTTTTTTAAAAACTGGTATTTTTTTTGGTATTTTTTAAAACAGTATTTTTTTTGGTCTTCGTAGCAATATGTTCAATCCTTTATTGCTATCATTCCAGAAATAATATTTATTTAATATCTTCCCTAAATAAAGGCTAATCAACAGTTTTATTTGGGGTTTTTTTTCAGAGATCTGTGTTAGTGGTAGTGTTTTAACCTTAATCCTGAAACGTTGATTCAAAACCGGATTTCCTCAAAGCATGGACTTTTTTCAGGTCTGTGGAGGCACTTCATCTCTGGATGGGAAGCTTATGCTTCCAGCTAAAACCTGCACTTCTAGTGTATGGCTAAGTAAAGTGATTTCAAATTGTTTGCAGATTGGAGGCTGTGATGACTGAGTACTGAAACCATTTGAACTACTTTGCTTTGGTATCAATCTGTTGTGTTAAGAGAGAGCATATGGCCAGATCATGCAGGCCCCTTGGCTATTGTGAACTCTGGCAGCTCAGCAGATCAGAGGTGTCTGACACCCACAAGTGCCAGTGACAAGGCGGTTGGGATTGCCACTCCTCTTATCGACAGCTGGGATAACAAGATTTCCAAATAACACACGTGCATATGGAAATGTTGAGGTTTTCCCTTTAACAGAAGACACACAGCCTTATGGCTGTTTGTGACACAGAACATATTATAGTTTAACATTTGCAAATGTAATAGCTGTTATCTTAAAAACATGGACAAGTTCTAGGTATTTTTTTTTAAATGGTTTTGAACTTAGTCTGGCAGAGTTTTCAACAGAAGTTTCTAACAACCCTAATAATTTGCCTTATGCACAAATTTTGAATATAGTTAATACATCCAACAGTATGGAGTCTGTATATTCTAATGTAATACAAATTTTAATTCAATCTTATGCTGATACCATGGTGATAATTTTCTTTATGGTCTATGGATTACACTTGTCATTTGCTGCACTGTGATGAAAACATTGTAGTTACACTTGAGTAGACTGTACTTTTTGGTTTTTTCTTTTTGGCAGTGGCTTAGGTAAAAAGCTTTTGCTATTACTGTACAGGTATGGTAAAAAACTGATCTGTTTGCAGTTAAAAATACTCCTTTTTCAAAATGATTCTCATTCTTGAAGTTTCTCATAGCATGTGGAGGAAAAACCGTTGTTTAAAGAAGAAAACCTTATCATTTGGCTTTGTTATGGAATCACAAAGACTATCCCATCTCCAACAGTTGAAGGATTCACGTTTATATCTTTTCATGCTGTCTTAATAACTTTGAAGAGAGTAACTCTCTCACCCTCTGAAAAGATGAGAGGAGTTTATGAATTAATTATTTTTTCCTATTCATTGCATTTCACTGATGATATTTCAGAACACAATGAATAATTGTAACAACAGTTACATGGAAAATATCTGTAATCCAGATAAAGATTTATTTCAGTTTCAAACACAATCTACCAGTTCAGAGTCTCTCTGTGAAGCTAGAATTCAGGTGATGGTTTAAGATTTCCTGGTCTTTATGAAGAACAACATGGGGAGAGAGAGCTGCTGAAAATGAGAAGGAAGGGGCATAGGAAGGTAAAAGGAATATAATCTGTTGTGTGTCTGGCTCCAGACAGGGTGGCTTGTGGAGCACAGCTCTACAGGCTAGGGAGGAGAAAGCAGTAGGGGTTCGGTTTGGTTTCAAGAGAGAGAACAATGCTGCAGGGAGCAGCTAGAGCCATACCAAGGGTCAGAAGAAAAACGTGTGACTCAAGTTGAACTTTTGTTAAGTAGCCTTATTTTGAACAAGGAAAATTGGAATACTGGAAGAAGAGGACAGGTAGTCCTATGAGAACATTCTCTGGTGAAGAGATTGCCGAATTAATGTGATGTGTTGCAAAGAAAAAGCTCTAATCTCTTGTATGTCTGCTCAAAACCAAACAAATGTAAAGCAGTTCTCTTTGTGAGTTATTTATAGCTGCTAGCCCTTGCAACACACTGTTCCTCTGTGATAACCTTAGGCTGCACTTTGGCTTTTCAGACTCTTAGGAGTTCTCTGGAACAAGCATTCTTTTACATCAGCTCTTACCTTTGGTTACTGGCACGCTATGCACCTTGTGCTTCTTAGTCCATTGCACTCTGCCTCAGTGCTGTGGGTAGATTAGATGTTTTGTGGAGCAGACTTTAAGGCTGCGAGTGACTGGAGGCTGTTCTGAGGTTTATTATTTTTATTAGTACGTATATTAAGGTGGCCAAGATAGTAATCTTTTGGATTAAGTGGAAAACAAACATTTTCATGGATAGTGTAAGAGAAGGTGGGGTATGAGAGAGAAAGACTCTGCTTCAGCCTGAAAATGCCAGAGAAATAAAAGGTTGATGAAAAAATACTTTGAGTACACGTGATCTGTTCACTGTCTCCATTAGCTCCATTGTGGGTCCAGCTTTGCAGACAGGATGATGACTGTAAGTTGTTGAAACTGTTACTGTGAGCATGACTAATCCACTATCTTTTTCTTCCCTTGAGCCTTCTTTACTGACCACCAGTTCTTACTTGGAAGAGGATTCCAGGCAATTGTTACAATTGTTAAATAACATAACAAAATAAGACCATTTTAGAGTTTAGTTGAAATGGAGAAAACCTTCATAACATGGCATAACAGCTTTCACATAGCTGAGTTACCCTCATTAATTAATAGGTAAGTCCTGTCCCCCAAAATGGATCCCTACCATGCATGTTAGAGATTTTATTTCAGATTGGAACGGTAAACCCAAGACTTCATTGCAAACTCCTGATTTTATGGTATAATATTTTGAATTTGTAATGATTCACCACATGGATAGGAATTGCACCTGGTGAATTCATTGTAGTCTTGTAATTTCATTTGTTTGGAGAATGTTTTGAGACCTGACCTCTTGCTTGTTCTCTTGTTCTTTCCTTTTCTATTTATTTATTGTAATGGTCCATTGGTTGGTTTGAGAATAAACCCCATGCTAGTTTTTTTCTTTCATTCAAAGCATGTGATTGGGTTCTACTGAGCATTCAGTTAAATCTGAGGATACGGCTCTTCTTGTTCACTGACTGACTGACTGATGCTGTTTCAGCACTTATGAGTAAGGAATGCAGACCCTGTGTGTGTCACTGTTTGCAATCTGCTGAGTATTCTCACAAATGGTGCCTGACAGTAGCAAATACTCAGGTTTCTGTGAATTAGAGATCAACAAAAATGTTGTGGATCTGTGTGACTGGTATTTTTTTTTTTTTTTGCAAAATTGGCTGGTATGCCTGCTATGTTCAGTGCCCAGATCCACACTGTTCTATTCTCAGGGTGAGGGTGTAGGATTGTAGCAGGCAGGCGAGTACTTCCAAAGAGAGAGAACGAGGTTATCAAAAATTTCAGGAACTATTGCATGATCTCCTTGATGCAAAGAAAAGATACTGGAAATTAAGATATTCTGTGTGCCTCTTGGTCAAATTTTAATTCCCAGGTTGTTCAAAAGCAAGGTTAATTGCTGCTTTTATTACACATTCTAGTTATTTTTCACAGCAACTTCAGATTGTATCAGCCTGAAGCATAGTGCAAATATGTTTCTTGAGATAACATGACACAGGTAAAAAGCCATCTGTTAATATCCTTGGCTTCCATTTTTTGGAGGTTCTTTGGTAGTATAGGTTAATATGCTCAAATTTGTAACTTTTTTCTATTTTTTTAAAAGAAGTTATGTCTATTATTCATGTGTTTTACTGAAATCTTTTACTAGATTAATTGTAAGGCAATAAACTAATTATAGTGTAATCAGCAAGTGACTGTTGTTCTTCCCCGTTACGGTATGTTGGGGTAAAGGAGAAAGAGAAAGTCTCTAGTTTAACTTCATGACATTCATAAGATGTTCTCTAACTGTTATATTGGAAGAAATGGTATACACTGGTTCCTGGTTCACCATCTCTTTACCTCCTTTGCAATACATTTACGCATTTTTAAAAGCCTTCCCCATATGGGAATATTCCCTCAAAATAAAATCCAGTTATTTCTGCATTTAGGCACCTACTTGCTCATGGAGATTTTGAGCCCATCTCCTCAGTTCATATGGTGTAATTTAAGACCACTTAGACTTAAGTCTTTAGATGATTAAAATTACTGCAGCTAGCAGTCAATTACTACTGAAGAGGGTACACACAAAGAAACGATAAGTTGCTCTCAAAGAAATGATGTGAAATTCAGATCTCAGCATTTGATTAAGTGAAAAATGTCCTAAATGGATCTGGAAGGATCACAGAGCCATGGGTGGGATTGAGGAAGAAGTTACAGAAATTGAAGAAACTTAAACCCAAAGATTCTTAAGGAGTGAATTTTTAAATCCATGTCAGAAATAACATAGCATAACAGTAGCAGAGTCCAAACAAGGAAACCAACCAATGAGAGGTAAAGAATAGGCTCCCTGTAAGGAAAAACTGGGACTTTACATCTTGAGAACAATACAGACAAGCAGAATGTGATAGCAGTGTAGCCTGCAGATAACCCAGACCTAAGCCTATTTTCTTTCTCCTGGTTATCATAAAATGGCCCACACTGAGAAGCTGAAATTGAAAGACAAAGTTACCAGAATCTGAGCTCTGCCTGTTGGCAGACGGGCTCCTCCCTCCTGTGTGTCCTTGGGCTAGCAGGCACATCACTAGCTGCTGTGAATTCCCATGAAAGGCAAGTTTTCTCTGAATTACTGAGAAAAAAAATCCCAAAATATCTCAGACAGCAAGAGCCATGGGATATGCTTGTCCCTGGAGATGAACACAGGAGGGGTCAGCAACATCTATGTGACTTGTGAAAGGCAAAGCTCTGTCTTAGTTTCCTTTGCACATACCTAGGTGCCATTCTCCAAGGTAACCCCTGTGATGTTTTTAAAATAATTTTGAAAATATGCTAATATTCCTTAACTCTTTTTTGTGCATGAAAGGATATCCTTATATTCTTTTCTAACAAAAATATTTCTAAGATAATACTATTTTTCCTATATTGACTATAGAATATATTTTTAGAAGTATTATGAAGATAAAACCAAAGCTTATTACTTAAATTTTAGATCAATGAAAAGAAACCAAGATAACAGTTGCATGTGATGTCTACAATAGTTCTGTATCTTCACTGTTCTAGAAAAATCTTAAGTTTGAAATACAAGGGAAATTCCAAACAAAGAGTGTCCCCTGCATTATGTGAGAAACGGTTGTAGTTTCTGATTAGGGGTATTCTTTTCCATTTAAGCATCCACATTTAGCTATGCCTTATCCATACTAGCAGAAAAGATTTATACTCTGGAACAAATCTAGGAACTGACAGTTATTTTATATAGTGCATATGGGTATCTTTATCCATAAAAGCAAACACATATTAAATCTTGAAGGCCTATTATCCTTTGATGCATGCTTAGCTCCTATTACTATTAATAGGAATTAAATATATCGAAAGAAGAAAATATTCTCTGATGTGCCATTTTCGAGACCAGAGCTAGCTTAAAATGCCTTGCTTTATGGAAGTGGCTTTTATATTTTGACCAATGGTGAAGAACTTTTGCAACATTATACATCCATGCATTTTGAAATGCCAGCCAGAAATAATTGTTTATTAAGAAGAGGTAATGTTGCCATCCTAGCATTTTCTGTAATGAATGTACAAAGTGCAAAGCCTTCGGAAATACAAAGCCTTACCAACGAGGAATGTGCAGAGAATTCAAGCAGTATCCCTGAGCACTACCACCGTCAAACAGGAGCTACAAACTCTTTTCTCATCAGTATTTTTGTTCAAAGCTCCCCTCAAGGAAGTCATGGGAGGAGGGAGAGCGGTAGAAAGTCCTTGTTCTGTCTGCCTCCTTGGATTTTGCCTTTAATCTCTTTGCTTCTCTTTGATGCAGCTACACAGGCAGTTCCACCAAACAGTAGTGAGTGAGAAGCCCTTTGCTAGCTGCTTTCTGCATCTACTTTATGTTTGTGCCTGTTGTGCACATCAGTGCTGAGTGCAGGGGGGAGGGCGTTTACTTTTTCAGCAGTCTAGTTGCAAAGAGGAGGTTAATGGCTTTTTTGCATTTCTCAGAAGTGAAATGCCAGTGGGATGTACCTGACCTGTGGCTGTACAGTCTTACGGCCCCAGCTTCTGTCTCCCTTTAGATGCTAATTATTAGAGATTATTTTTTTTAAATAACAAAGTCTGTTACATTTTTAGGTCACTAAATATTACCTGTATTACCTAAGGCTCATCTTTCATCAAAATGAGAGTTAGGTTTGTCAGATTTGAGCTACAGCTCATTCCACATTTCTTGCAAGTATTTGTCTAGGCATGTGTTGTACCGAGCAGTACTTGCGGTACTGTGTTTTGTGATGCCTTGTGTTTAGACTATACTGCCTTGCAGTTACAGTTAAAGCAAAAATCCTTTTGTTGTTGTTCTGAAATTTATGAGTTCATTTCCAAAATGCAGTCCTTTGAACCTTTATTGAGCTGTCTTGTGAAATTGTATTGCAGGTCATTGTATGTGTAAGATCAAGAAACTTAGTAATTCACTGTATCTATTCAGATCATAAGTTTGCTGACACAGATTGGGGACATTTGACAGAAAAATTGGCATGGCATCTTTGTTACTTTGTTTTTATTAATGAAAACCAAATATTTTAATCTTGTAAGGCATCTCTGTCTCACTTTGCCAACACCTTACTGTCACAGCCTGTGACCTGTGTACTGGACTTCAAGCCAGACCTCTGATGCTGTATAAAACCACCAATCCCAGACAGCACTTCTGACAGTGCATGGTCCATGCAGGTTTCTTTGTCTTGAATCACAACTCATTCTCCAGGGGCTGCTCTGAATTATTTGAACATATTTGTTTTATTCCTTAGGACTGTGGGCTATTGTAATTTGAAATAAATGAGACATAGCTATCAGCCTTGTATTTAAAAGGAAAATACAAATTTACCATCTGAAGGCTCATTTAACATTTTAGCAAGAAATGTACAAGTTCAATGTGAAAATAATTCTTCCGCTATCAGTAACCAATACTTAATGACATCACCTGCAAAATCCTATTCAACCAACAAGTTTGCAATAGAACTTGTTTTCTGAACTGGACCCACTATGACCATACAATTCTAATTTGTTTTTCAAAAATATGAAGTCTTTTAAAATACCATGTTAAAAAGAAATACGCTTTGTCATTTTCCCCCAAAGGGGTTTCTGTTTCTGGAACAAGTTAGACACATCACCCGTGTCAGCTTGTATCTTGGACTGAACTCCCAGTGTATGCTTTAGTTGCTGGCTGTATGCAGAGTTTCAGAAAAGCAAGACTGGAAAAACAATAGAAAAATTACTGCTGGGAGGATAATTTTTATTCCTCCAGAGTGTAGTATTTTCAAACTATGAGGAAAATACCTTTCAGGAAAATTCAGAAAAATGCTGTCTCTTGGGGGAAAAGAATAAGATTACTTGAGATACTAATAAGCTAGAAAAATATCAACATTTCACACGATATGGGATCCAACAGGAGTCTGACATGAAGATAAATGAAAATAAACATTTTTGGAAGTGCAAGGTTTCTGTTTCTGCTCCCAAGCCTACCATTTGCTTATAGAATTAAAGATTTGTACTGCATAGTTTGTCTTGTAAACAATAAAGTTCCTGAAAAACAACTTCTGACCCTTTTTAGTGTCAGTGAGAGGCTTTATGAAGAGCAGTGTTCAAGTGTAAGTATTTCAGTACAGTGTTCTATAACTTACTTAGAAAAAATCTATAGATCACAAGGTTTACTGTCCAAGTGGTGTAAATCTAGGCTATTTCCTGACAATAGATCTCTGACACTTTTTTTCTCTACAGAATTTAGCTCTGTATTCACATTGATTGAAGAGGTGCATATGTTGTAATTTTTTTTCAATTTAGACAGTGGATTAAAAACAATTGAGGCTCTTTCCCCCATGAAATATTTTGTGAGAAGGAACAATAGGAGCTTCCTCTTCTGTACTATTGCTTTTTATGTAAACCTCAAGGGACAGTTTTACACTACACTCAGAAGATTTCTCTGAAGACAATGCTACACTGGGACAAAATACATAGTGTTATTTCATCCACTGGAAACAAGGCTGCAATAGCTTTTCTTAATAGGGGTGATTTTCAGTCTTTTTACTCCTTAGTAAAATGATAACATAAATAATGATAGAGTGCCTTTCGGTACACTTTCTTTAAGTAACACACTCTGTGCTTTGATTCCAAAAGGAATCCATATATTTGAAAATTAAAATCTTGTCTCTTCAGCTGATTTTCTACCTCATGCTGCCCAGGAAATAAAGAAATCTCAGTGTTTAGAGTCTGAAATATGTATTTTAATGATACGTCCTGGGAGGAGTTCCCAGCATGTGGGGCACACTTGTAGGACTTAATGTGGATTTGAATGCAACGGTATGAGCAGAGATAGAAGTGTTGTCTCACTAGTTCTGGTCTTCAGCTTTAAAGCAATTTGTGTGCTCTTTGGGGCAGGGATTTTATATGATGTGTGGTATAATGCACCCTTGAGCCTTGATGACATAACCAGACATTCCCACGGATAACAGGAAGAACAGGGGCAGTAAGTGAGTCTACCACAACAGTATTTTATTAGAGCAAATGAAAATATTGCAGTGAAATGCTGTATGTGCTAGTCACATTCAGCATTAAACAGGTGAAAAAAAATTGTTTAAATGGAACACGAAGGCTGTGTGGTTTCCAGTGAAGTTTGCTAGGTGAGATCATCGTGACAGAGGCTGTAGAGAGGAAACAATGCCTATAGTTCTTCACTACAAGTTCCCTCATTGTTGTGTTTTCTCCTCAGTATAACAGATCTGCAAAATATTGAGATTTCTGGGTATGTAAGGACTTTTTTTTTTTTTAAATTTCGCTCCACTCCCAGTAGTTAAATTGGAGTGTGTGGCTGAATCAAAATAAAGAAATTGAAAAAAATAAAGAGGTCCCTGTGATGGAATTGGTGGTGTTTTGAATAGTTTCCAATATGTTTTCTTCATACGGTTTCTTTGTGAATATAACGGTTTGCTGTAATGATTGGATACCTGAAATTAAAAAGGTATGAAGAGCCATGAAGAAAGGAGCTGCCTATGTAAGTAATTTCCTGGTAAACAATTGGGAGTTTTTAATGTAACTGTCAGAGTATAAAGGAGGAGTCCACCTCATCTGTCTAGACACTCTACAAATCTGACTTTAACTGAACTAAGAATGGGTGGTCTTTGAATACAGAAGAATAAGGAAAGCTAAGATTTTGGGGAAGGCAAGTCTGAATAGAATAGGTAAGTGGTTGTTGTAGAAAGAACTTGGGCACCTCTTTGTGGTGTCAAAAGATGTTAGATGGACCTGATCAGCTGTAACTGAGCACATATTTTTCTCATTTGTACTCCCAACCCCAATCAGTGTAGCAGTAGCATATTTGAGAAGTTACATTTTGATGTAGGTAAAGCTGGATACCAAAGATTTGAAGAAAGTGTGCATTTTATATATATATATAGGATATATAGTGATATAATTAGTTTTGTAACCCTAGCAGTTCCTTTTTGCGGCATTTTTCCTGTTTTTTTTTTCTGTCAAAAGTAGATGCCATTTTATGGAGCTTTAGGTAAACTGCTGCCAATTACTTACTGTATTCTGTTAACGTACACTTGTTTGGAAAAAAAAATTGTCAGTTACATATCAGCTCTGAAGTCATGTGCATTATCTTGGGCTTTAGTTCCTTGTTTTTTATGCAGAATCTTTATCTTCACTGTACGTTAGTCACTGAAGTAAAAACAATGGGCCTGATGAACATTATTTTTGCTTTGAAAATATACAACTATGATCTAAAGGAGAGAATATGTGCTGTATGATATCATTACTACAAATGGAAATGTCCCCACGGTCTGAAATAAGATATATTTGTGATTGGGGTACCTACAATATCTGTTGGCACGTACAGGCAAAAACATCCAGGATGTCAGTTTTTAAAGAACTAATATGTTGAAGTATCTGTTAATGTCAGAAAGTCAGTGTGAGAAATTTTGGACCTGTCAATTCATATAAATTATGAAAGGTTTTGTAGAATGTAATGAATCCCAGAGAAACATGTTTTGGCAATAGTGAGCATGAAGTGGATAAAAAGAGAGAACATATTTTCTAATAAGTGTTCTGACTTTCTCTTAGTGTATTTATGTTCATTCTACTACCAGTTAAACTCAGATTCTGTTCATGCATTCTCCGATGTAGTGCCTAAATAAGGGAATATGTACTTAGCTGCCCAATCTCTCTCTTCTGCCAATATGATACTGTGTTTCAGTGATACAATTAGAGAATTTGAATATAAATGCAGTCTTTTGGGGTTATTACCTATTCGCATTCCAGAACTCATTTAAGCATTGCTAATGGACAGGTGTAAAGTTAAGCCTTCAACATCTCTGCTGATAGCTGATCTACAACCTCACTTGGTAGCTTGCTTCTATTTTAAGTGTTCTTTCAGTATCTGTGAGTTTCAGTGGTTCAATGATTAATGTCCTTTCATTTCTGAAAGAGAAAGATGTTTGCTTGCTTTGGATATACTTCTGATACAGTTATTAGATATGTTATACAGTAATTATAATCATCATCATGGCTTGGCTTCACGAACGAAGATCTGGGAAGGGCTTTTCCCATGCTCACTGCAAGCGATGAGTGCACCCTTCGGGCCTGCGCGGTGGATTTTTTAGGTGAGGCACAGCGTGCGTGGAACTGGCTCCACCCTTTACACCTGAGGTTCATCTACCAGGGCCTGGCGAGCTGGGACAGTGACAGCGAAGTCCTCAGGTCGTAGGTTTGGTTACAGTATCCATCTCTTAGATGGAGCCTTACAAGGCTAAACGAGCTCCATCTGCCTGGGTCTGGAGTCAGAGTTGTCCTTCTCCTAGGATGGCTGCCCGAAGGCTAGTGAGCCCATCCTGCCCCTGGACACACTTTGTCTGACCCTTCAGTTGAGACCTGTCTGGCTTGGGAGAGCCCACTGGAGGCACATGCCACCACCAGCAGAGCTCTCAACCTCACAAGGGCACGCAAGCTCTTTCCCCACGGCAAGGGGGTGCCCGCGAAAGAGAGTAATTATAATAATGTATAGTAATATAATATCTTATATTATCTACTATACAATATATGTTATATATACAATGATTATTTCTTATTTCTAGCTAAAAGTCATATTCCTTTTCCATGTTCTTTTCTGGGGCATTTGTCTGCACTTAATTCTGTTCTTGCTAGCAGTGCCTTTTCTTCCTCTAGCATTGTTTCTCTTAGTCTTGTGGTCTCAAAATTTTTTCTTTGCTTTTCTTTCATTTGCTTTCCTAGATTTTTCCCAATGTGATTTGTTCCAACCCTTAATGCCTATTTTAGTGGTATCTTGAGATTCTTCTATAGATGAAGAAGTGAAAATAGGAGCTTTAGATGTGGGTTTCATCAGCACAAATATGAAGATGTTTAGCAAATGCATCCGGTGCAATATGGCTGATAAAACACATTCGGTAAATATCTAAATCCTACTAGGAAATTTGAAGATACTTGGCCTAACATGAGGCAAGATGAAGGCACATTTGATTCCCAAAAGAGTGAGTGCAAACACAAACTACGGTATTTGAAAACACTTCCCTTTTTTGAATGAAAGCCACTAGCAGCCTAATTTTAGTGTGACATTTACATGGCTGTTCACAATTCCAGGTGATTTTAAACATAGCATGTATATGTATCTTTATCAATCCCATATTTTGGACTCCACTTTGCTTCTTGCAAAATTTTTCTCAGGCTGAAATTATTGCTTGCCGCTGTGTGATAGCCCAGTGCAGAAGAAAGTGGCAGGGAATAGATACTTTCCAAGTGATGGCTTGGGTCAGTCGTTGTTTCTTTTTTTTGCTTTGTACTTATGACTCATTTCTCCTTCTGAGCTAATTTAAATTACAACATGTGATGCGTCCTTAATGCTCTACATAACATGTAGTTGTCAATGTCTCCTGTATTCACAAGCTTGGGTTACTCTAGGGAAGGTGGTATGGTGAAACATGTTAGAAATACTGTGTGGGGAAGGGTTTTCTTGTTTTGGTTGTGGACAGTTCTGGGTCATGAAATTAGTACTTGTACATTCAGTCTGTGGTTGTTAGACTTTTTTTTTTAACTGAAGAACAGAAAATGTAGAGGTTATGATTTATTTAAAAAAAAAAAACCTGTGACATTTCCTTGGGTTCTTATAGTCATTAGTCAACTTGTAGCAAGAAAAAATTAGGCTTGAAAAGGGATAAAAAGCTGCCCAAGTTTATTAAATAGAAATCTTTGTAGATGAACCTGAAAAGCTGATTTGATAAGCCCTGGGTTTTTGGGGGGTTGTTTTTCTTTCGTTTGTTTGAGACACGGATAATCTCAGGGATCTTAAACTGTCTGGAGCTAAGTACTGTGTAGATGGTAATTAGCTGAGTTGAAGAAAGTGAGTATTGATACTGATTTGGGATAGTAAAGAACATGCTAAAAGAAGGTTGTTTATGGCTGTATTAAAAACCAACCAACCAAAGTAGGATTGGTGGGAAATTCTGTATAATTTTTCCATTTAAGACTTTGGAACTACAAATGTGTGTGTGATGACATATACAATTAGAAGTTGTTTCTGAAGAGGGAAGGGATGAAAATACGATACAGGAAGAACTTGTTAGTAAGGCTAAAATAGAAAAAATGGAATTCAATTGAACAGCATGATATTAAAGGTCAGTCAATTAGTAATCTGGAAATTCCTCATCTAGAAGCATGTAACTGAGTTTACATGTAATGCTGACTTGATGTGATGAGATTGATACTGCCCTATCAGGTGTTAACAAGCTTCTTGTGCACAAGGAAGGGAGCAGGTGTCATGACCAGGGTGAGGAGCACCAGTGGACGCTCCCTTTTGACACCTAAGGATGAACTCAAACTAGAGTAAGGGAAAGCAGGGCTGCTAGGTAGGAATGGAAGACTGTTTTCATTGATACTTTGAAAATGTAATTAACTGTTACAAGCCTCTCTTGCTGAGGAGATGATGTCAAGGTTGGGCTCTCACTTTCAGCATCTGCCTGAGCTGTGGTGTAGGCATGATTGTGTCTGGCTGGGCATCCCATTGGTCCAGAATCTGATCTGCACATGGGACTTCCCAACTGACTTTGGACCCGCCTTGTCCCTGTGTATTGGCTGACCCCAGTTACCATCACTGGACCAGTCTTCCCTTGTTGCTGTCTGGCACTGCCTTTCCTTTTTGATTTGGAGTACTTCTTGTATCAGTTTTGGGGTATCGCTGGGAGGCCAGCCAGATCCTTTTGGTGTCAAGATAGGAAAAGACTCTTGATTTACATCCTCTACATGTTATGTCATGTACTATTCCCTTCTGATAACCATCTAAAATAAATATTTTTTTCATGCTCTATTTTTGTGAGATTCTCTCCACCTTCTCAAGATAATCCATCTATCAGCTGTTGACATTAGCAGCAACTGACAAATTATCATGCAGTAGTTTTATGTGATTACAAAGCAAACTATCTGTGAATTCCAGTTTAAAAAAAAAGTTTAAATCTTGATTATTTTAATATCTAATACACAATAGAGGAGTTGGGACAGGTCAAGGAGAGATTTTGCTTTGTCTGCAGACTAGATGACTTATCTGTAGTACATGAATCTGATGGCTTACAGCTTTTTTTTTTTAATCCTTTCTATCTCATGCTTTCGCTAAGTAAGATTCTTGCTCTGTTATATGACCTCTCATTCAACTTTGTACTCAACAGAAAAATTTCGTAACAAAAAATACATCATATTACTGTCCTTTTTGTTTGTCTGTTTAAGGTTTAACCCCAATAAAATCAGTACTGACCCTTTTCCAACTATGTAAGTTTTAGCTGATCCTTGTCTTTATCCTATCTTAAACATACAGGGAAACAAACAACAATTTAGAAAACTCTGACCTTGTATTGTAAAACTCGGAGACTGAATTGATCAAGTGTGAGACTGGACAGAACAACAGAGATATTCTGCACAGGAGAAATTTACTCAGCCTGGAAGGGAATGGTATTTGATGACCTGTTGTAATGGTACAACCTCATTGTATTAAACTACACCACAGTGATCAAAACACCTTCTACTAGGACTTCTTGGATCAAATTGAGGTGGCTCAACTAGTAACACAGCAGCCAGGAGGGGAACATGAGAAAGAGTTGGTTGTTTTCTTCAAATTTAGAACCCCTTTGGGAGAGAAGGGAAGGGAAATCCATACAAATCACTTTACATCCAGGAGATTAAAAAAGGAAAAAAAAAAGCCATGTGTTGGTGTTTGTTTATAACAGCAAGAGCTGAATTAAGAAGCAAAATCTTTGGCTGAATAGATGGTCAGAAGAGAAGCCACAGGTCTCCCACATCTGCCAATGTATTTTGTGACCATGTGTCTGAGCAAGGACTGAGGGAAGAGTTGTGGCAGTTCTTGCAGGGTAGATTTCTTGCAGGTAAAATTAGAAAATGTAGTAGATGGGTTTGGAATTTCCATTCTATACTCCTGTTGCTCTCTTTCCTCTTGTGATGGGAAGATATGCTCACTGGGGATTTGAGTCAGCATGGTAAACTTCAGGTGTTGAATTTTAGTGACCTAAAGCCAGTGCAGTAACTACAGGTGTCACTAAATCCATGAAGCATTTAATTCCTAGTTTAATGAATGTAACATTTAGTTTTCTCCACACATTTCTATTCTCGCCTAATCGAGAACCTAAAGGATTAACAGGATGGACACCAACTATAGTAATTTTTATTCTGATATACAAAAGGTGCTTTCAATTTGCATTTTAACTCCAGTTCTGCTTTAACATTGATAATGTACAAAGCCCAGTGATATTATTACTCTTTGACACTGAATTACCAGATAAATGACTTGTCAGAGTTCATTTATGTTTCTGAATGTTTGGTAAAGAGTGACAGCTGCATAGAACTTATAATTCAGAGATGCATTATCTTGATGAAATAAAGCATCTTCCCTTGAAAAATATGTGCAGAACAAAATCTTGAGGGTCTGGATAAGGTGGTTTTAGATTTAAAACGTGATCGTATGCCAAATAAGAGGATTAGTTCTAGAAGTCAGATAATGCCAGAGGAAAGGATATACAGTGACTTCCCTCCTTTTGAGTAAAGAGCAGAATTTTGGATGAACGTCAGGTGCATATACTGGAAAAAGTTTTCTCCCCTTTAAAATGGAAAAAATCCAAGGTTATCAATATTGTTCAGATTCCATTTTGTGTGTTTAGTGCATTCTGGTTCCCACATTTTTTATATGGATGATCTCTGCACTCTATCAATGTGATATGACTTTTCAAAATATCTGAGAAAAATTGAGGATAGCAAGTAATTAAAACCCATCTGATGCCACAGCGATGCAAAATAAAACTTACGTATTTCCAATTTGAAGTCTTTTAAATATGGGGGAGATATATTTGCATTAACTTCCAGGGAAAAAAAAAATAACGAAAACTAAGACAGACCCTGCTGCCTCTCCTGGTCCTCTTGGCATAGTTTTTTATATCAACTCAGGGTTACTCAGGGTTACCAAAACCTCTGTGTACAATGCACGATGTCTGGATTTTAACATTTCGTAATTTTGCACATTCTCAGATAAGAAAGTGAACTAAGCTGTACTC
>NW_010393756.1:0-5204 GCF_000710305.1 Buceros rhinoceros silvestris | reverse complement strand
CTTTCTGCCACTTCTAAATATAATGGGAGGTTATATCACAGCTGCCTGTGCTGGAGGGCAGCCCTGATGAGGGCACTCTGGTGCAGGTGTGTGGCTGTGGGTCAGACCCAGTGGGGAAGAGTGAGGTGAGAGGAACCTTCGTGAAGGGGGATCTTCTCTCCCCTCACCAGTCCCAGTGGGGCTGAGTACCTGCCTGAGCCAGACCTGCTGTCTTGATCCGCTGGCTCAGGCCCGCCTTGCAACCAGCATCTTCCCTGGTGATGTCTGGTGTGCTGGCCAGCCCTGGCAGCTGTTGCTGGACCTGCTCTGCCTTCTTTGCTCCAGTGCAGCGGCTGCTCAGCTGTCACAACTGGGCTCCTACATTCTTGACCTCTGCAGAGTGACCAGCCCGTGCTGCTCCTGACTCTAAGGCACTGGCTGTTCTCCTTTATAGCAGTAGCCTGTTTACCTTTGTTGTCCTCTCTGAAATAAAATGTGAAAAGGTTTAGTTTTGGATTTTTTTTTTTTTCCCAGGCTTATAGTGCAACAGAATGAAACAGTTTTGCCAATGCTGATAAAATTTTAGATGGCACACTGCACCTCTTGGAAAGGGAGAATAGTGCTGATTATGTTGTTTGGTTTGTTGGGTTTTTTTTTAAAAAAAGCCCACACAGATGCAAACTCACATTAATATCTTCTTTCACTTCTTTAGCTACTATGAATGCTCTCATAATGCCGGATTGCCAGATATTATTATGGCCTGATACTGGATTTTCAGCCTTAACTATATTAATTTGCAAAAAGAATTTTATAATTATGTATATTCATTAGTTCAAGAAGGACAATGTGTGGCATATAGGAAATTAAAATTGTGGAGCTAAGAAACTCTCCCACCCCCGCCAAACAACAGTGTAATTAGAAGTGCTCATTTAGTGGATCAGTTCTCAATTATCCCTTAAGTATTTGAGTTAAATATGTTCTTTCCTAATGTGACTGAACATAATTTAAGTCAGAGTATGTGAGATGCTGGCTACTAAAGTCAAAATGACAGACGGCATTTCCCATAAATTTTATTTCTGAATATGAAACTTGGTAAGTGTAGTCCATGTTTATTCTGAAAGGGAGCTGGAAAGTAAAGACATAGCTAGGACATGTGCAGTGTAGTTTCAATTTGTTATAATGAAGTTTTGTTGTAAAAAATACACATAGTAAATTGCATAGAAGGTATCAGATGGGGCTGATGGTGGCTATAACATAGTTCTGTTTATGGACAGGTGCATAAAAAGGATCAGATACTTCCTCCACTCAAGTAGCCTGCCGTTGAAAGAAAATCTCTCCCAAAGTGTTCGATCACTGGAAAAAAAGGAGTCCACATTATAAACCTGTTTGTGTGTGCGTGGTGTGGGTTTTTTATTTGTTTTGTTTTGTTTTAACCTCTTGCCATACATATGTGTTATTTTGTGAATGTTGTCACTATTTGATAACTTCTGTCATTAGTTATTTCAATATTTAAAATGTAGCACTTGCTAAAATGTTGTACTTACGTGACCAGTTTCAGTCTTCATTTTTAAAAAGTCTGAGCACCAAATAAACAGCATTGCTGGAAAGCTGAGTTTTACAAATACAGAAGCACTTCTGCAAAGGAAGCTAGAAGGTGAATTTATAGCACATTGATGACTTTGTCCAATTTGATTTTTTAATTATTTTTTTTTTTTAGAGAAAAGTAAGAGTAGCATTACCCAGGGTAATAAGGGAGGTACTATCTTTTCAGCTTTAAGGGAGCTTCAGCACCGCTGGTCTGTGAAATAGCAGGCTTGTTTAAGAGAAACTGCATGAGATCTGAGCAGCTGGTGCCACGGACTGCCCTTGAGCGCGAGGGACTGATTTTGGATCATCATGTGGGTTGCCTCGTTCTTTTCTTGCAGGCCTCTTCTTCCTGCAGTTCAGGCAGGTCCAAAGATGTTCATTTAGACTTCTCTTATAATCTCTATTGTCCTTGGGGGTGTGTACTAATCCTGTTTAGCTGTCTGTTTGCTAATCTATTAATCTTATTTGTAAATGTGTTTAAATATTGGACTACACCTTATCTGTAACAACCTTATCACAAAATTCAGGCAACAGCAGATAGAACATGAAGTGTTTGATAATTTATCTAACCAGTAAAATCAGCACCTGTGGTTTTTTTGCATATTGCATACGTATGATTTTTTTCAGAATTTTCAGTGGCAAAGTTTTAAATATTAAACCAGATGTTTATGTCTATAAGATCAACTTTTCGGCTTACAGTAAAAAAGGTCACCTTAGAAAGAAAATGTAGTAAACTGCTTATCCTCTCTCCCCTTGTTACCAGTATCGTTCTGCTGTTTATACCACCTGCTTTTTCCTTCTGATAATTATGACTATTTAGTATAATCAAACTAAACTCATGGCTGTTCTCAGTGGGAAAATGCCACTTCTGTTTCAGAAATAAAAAAGCTTCTAATTCCTGATTCTCAGCACCCACCTCCCAGTTACGTAAATTGACCTAGCAACAGATACATCCTTCCTTCACAGGGAAGTACTCATCATAGGTGAAGAGTAATGAATGCAGCAGTAAGCCGTGAATTCACTCCGTGCCTTTCTTCACATAATACCACACTTCCAGGGCAAAATCAAGTGAGCCCAAGACAGTGGGAGTGCGCCTGGTGTTCTGGGGGTCAGTAATGCCTGAGGCAGGTTGCTGGCATTGCACTCAATGCCTCCAGTTCTGGGGTGTGAGTGACAATGGTTCAGACTTGTCTCTTATGGTGTTGATACTAGATTGCCTCACATAATACAAGGATGGTAGGACGATGCGTTTCTAGACCTATATAGTAGCAAGGGTTTTTTGTGAGGTGCAAAAATACATAGGCATTTTGGTTCAGAATACTTGGCTTCTTGGTAAAAATCTGAATTGCATGAAAGGGCATGAAGCATGGGGCACTGTTTAAACCCTGGAATTATGCCAGTTTACCACATCTTGTGACCCAACCTCCCCCTCTCATTACTTAGTTTAAAACTAAGCTTTAAAAATAGATTTATTTGTTTTCTACACCAAAGCTATAAAGCAGGATAATTAAGCTTTTTTACTGGTCATTTGCTGCTGTTTCGCACAGATTTATTTCAGCTTAGTGGCTTTCAAGTGTATACAAAGAATGGTAAGAGAAGGTTTCACTCCAGCACTTAAACTATAAACCATCTGTCTGCGAAATGTGATGTTGGTTTCCCATAAAACTTTTTTAAAACCAACTGATTGCTTAAAAGCAGTAGGATAAAGTACGTCATGGTGTAATATTCCTAAGAAGGTTTGTCACTTCTGCAAGAAGTGTCTTAATTTTGAAACCAGGCCTTTACTTCTGCTCAGTGCATTTGTGGTTTTCATTAACATGTCCGAAGACATACTCGGCTGTGTTGGGGTCAGGGGATACAAGCAAGGTGCACAAGCTTTATGCTCGTTTTTATCCACAGGTCACCCTCTCTCTCTTTTATTAGTCCTCTTGGAAACCTTTCTTGTCTTGCTTTGTTTCTGTGGTTTTGTGTGTATGTGTATGTCTCTATACTCTCCTCCACAGAGTAATTTCCTTTCTTATTCCTGCAGCAAGTCCTAGTGCATAAAGTCATGCTGATTTCATGAATAGAAAGTAAATGTTATTTAATGTATGTCAATCCTAGGTCAAAAAAGGGTAGTTTCAGTATAAACAAATGCATCACAGTTTAACTGCTCTTTTTGCATATGGAATATTTGAGAATAGATAGTAATACCAATTTATTAGATTTGTTTGAAGTTTTATTTATCGGTGTTTGACTGGAACTTCTTAAAGATTTGGCTTGCAAGTCCCAGGTTTTTTGCACAATTTAGGTATAGTTTAGTCATAAATGTGTCTCATATTCTCTACATAACAACAACAACAAAAAATAGAAATCTCTGAAAATCCAGTGAAAAGAGAATGCAGAAAGGATGAAATGGCATTATCTTTAACCCAGTAGAATACTTGTAATATTTTTTTGCCATATAACTCGAAATAATTGGAAGGTTTTTTGCATGATTATGCAAAGCAAGAGTGGATTTCTTTGCATTTGGGACTATTCCTTTTTATAATTATCTATCAGTAGAGCTAATCTATGATATCTGCATGTCATAATGTAAATGGTGTTTTCCATCTCGGTGTTGATGATACAAGTTGTTTCATCATAAATAAGTTTTGGCTTTACATGTTCTCCTAATGTACAAAATCATTAAGTTGAAAAAGACCTATAAGAACATCAAGTGCAACAATAAACCCAGCACTGCCAAGTCCATCACTAAATCATGTCCCTAAGAGCCACCTCTGCATGTCTTTAAAATACCTCCAGGGATGGTGACTCAACCACTTCTCTGGGCAGCCTGTTCCAATGCTTGACACTGGAACTTTCAGTGAAGAAATTTTTCCTAATGTTCAATCTAAACATCCTCTGGAAAAACTTCATACTGTTTCTTGTTTTCTGAGAGAAGAGACAGACACCTACCTCATTACAACCTCCTTTCAGGTAGTCGTAGAGAGCAATAAGGTCTACTGTGGTTACCTTTTATCAGAATCATCTGGTTGGAAGAGACCTTTAAGATCAAGCCCAACTGTTCCCCTGCACTGCCAGGGTCCCTAAACCATGTCTCTCAGCACCAAATCTACACGGCTTTTAAACGCCTCCAGGGATGGGGACTACGCCACCTCCTTGGGCAGCCTATTCCAATGCTTCACAACCCTCTCCAAAAATAATTTTTTCCTGATATCTAACCTGAGTTTCCCTTGGTGTAACTTGCAGCCATTCCCTCTTGTCCTGTCGTTCTTAACCTGGAAGAAGAGACTGACCCCCAACTCCTCACAACTTCCTTTCAGGTAGTTGTAGAGAGTGATAAGGTCCCCCCTGAGCCTCCTCTTGTCCAGACTAAACATTCCCAGTTCCCTCAGCCGCTCCTCATAAGATAAGTTCTCCAAACACTTCACCGGCTTCGTTACCCTTCTCTGAACCTGCTCCAGCACCTCAACACCCTTCTTGAAGTGAGGGGCCCAAAACTGGACACAATACTCAAGGTGTGAGTACTGGGGGACAATCACTTCCCTCCTCCTGCTGGCCACACTATTTCTGATACAAGCCAGGATGCCGTTAGCTGCTTGGGCACACTGCTGGCTCATGTTCAATCGGCTGTTGACCAGTACCCCCAGGTCTTT
>NW_010393755.1:0-3001 GCF_000710305.1 Buceros rhinoceros silvestris | reverse complement strand
CCACCAGCTCCCGCAGAGGGGACACAGGGCATGGGGACGTCAGGGATGGCGGTGCTGCTGTACACAAACCCAGGCTGACCCTGACAAGCCCCTCCCCAGGTCAGACATGCATCTCCTTCAGGAGAAAGGCTGAAGGACGGCAGGAGAGGAGCTGTCCATGACCTGGAGCCAAGGGTTTCAGAGGAACCAAACCCCTGCTGAGGGCCACCTTAGCCCAGCGTTAGCAGGCAGGATGCTGCTCGGCTCCAGCACTGAGCCCTGCAGCTCTTGCTCTAAAGGGTCCAGTAGGACCATGAGGACCACCGCGAGTTAATGCCCAAGGGCCACAGAGCAGGTGGGACTCACACAGAGCACAACGTGCTGCTAGTCTGGTGGTGCGTTAACCTTCTCCACAGGCAGGTTCCCAGGGCACCCCTAAGAGGAGCAGCTGCCTCTAGTTAATCACATCCTGGATTAATTAAGACTCATGAAAAGCTGATGGCTCTGCCAGGGCTCTGAACCTCTCCTTCCATGTTCTACTCCTGTAATTTATGTCCAGGAGCTCTGAGCAAATGACCATCTTTAATGACCTCATCATCATCATGAAGTCGTTAAGAGGGTCTGGGACACAGGGGCATCTCAGAGAGGAATAACAAAGGGATGTTCAGTGTGTTCTTTCATCACAGGGATTAGCGGGACCAAGGTGCTGCCCCTCCACCCCCCACCCGGGTCCCTCCAGGGCTCTCAGCCTGCAAAGCATGAAGGGTCCTTGGTCTGCGTGCTGTCCTAGCACAGCCAGGCTGCAGAACAGCCCTTGGGGCAGGTTTGTGTGGTCGGGTGACAGATGGGAACAAGCTCCAAAGACAGGCCAACGCGCGGCCTTAAAACCGCACAATCATTTCAGAATGAGTCGATGCGGTGATCCTGTCAAAGTGCCAGTATCCAGCAGTGGGGGATTGGTGGCTCCTGCTGGCCATACTGCACCCCGTGCCCTGCCAGCAATAAAAGCAGTCAACGCCTGTTATAGCCACAGCGAGTGCCACTTCTTGTCCTCTTTGCTGAGAGTGCAGCAGGGACAGCAGTGGCTCTGGGCTGCAGCAGCAGTGCTGTGACACGGACCCTCAATCTCCTCCGCCAGAGGCACGAAGGTGGGGAGATGAGCTCCAAAGATAGACACGTACACGACAGCCTGTCTGGAAGCACAAGCTGCTCCAGCCTGGTCTGTGACAGAGTACGACTCAGAGGGACCGATAAATAATTGACCGCGGTGGTGAGTGCTAGAAGTGTGGCAGAGCAGAGGAAACCTTGTGCAGAGCTGGATCCCAAGGTCTCTGCAGGGATGAAAAAGCACCACATCCCTCATAAGCTCATAAAATCCTGGAGCCAGGGGACAGCCAGCAGGGGCTGGGAGGACATCCTCTGCCTTGCAGACTGTCCTGGAATCACCTGCATGAGAAAACGTGGCATTAAACTTTGTTTTCAGACTCAAGCCAAGCCTGGGGAGGGTCTTTCTGGCTTATTGTAAAATTAACTAGATTGTCTTTAGCCCGAGCCTGTCACCTTCTCTTGTTCTCCAACAAGGGCGTTTCTCTTGGGACCGGGGGCATTTCCCTGCGCTGGGTTAGAAGGCTGGTGGCAGCAGCCTTTCCCGTGCAGATCACGCTGTCTATAGACCAAGGTGCTGGCCCCTGCTCGTCTGCATTCTCTGGGTGGGCGCAAAACTAAACCTAAACATGGTGTGGATGGATCCTGTCTAAGTCTCAGCAGGCGGGAGCTCCAGACCATGGGGAAAAGGCAGTTTGCTCAGTTTGCATCCCATGGGAGCTGGATGGATGAGGCCTGGCCATGGTCACAGTCCCAGTCTGGAGCCAGGGGGGCAGATGGAGGTGAGACACCCAGGCAGTATGAAGTGTTGATGGGGTCACAGCTTCCACTTGGACCGTGACTCCTCTTCCTTGAAACCGTTGCCCTGGAGGGTTTGCAAGGCACAGGGAGCCCAGGGCAGGCTGTGCTTAGACATCGTGACTCTTTGTACTGGGCTCTGGGGAGGCCACGCCATGAGTACTGTGTCCAATTTTGGGCCCCTCAGTAGAAGAAGATTGCGCTTCTGGGGCTTGTTCAGAGAAGGACAGCGAAGCTGGTGAAGGTTTTAGAGAACAAGTCTTTTGAGGAGTGGTTGAGGGACCTGGGGGTGCTTAGTCTGGAGAAAAAGGGGCTCATCGCTCTGTACAGCTCCCTCACAGGAGGCTAGAGCAAGGTGGGGGTCAACCTCTTCTGCCATGTAGTAAGTGGCAGGATGAGCAGAAATGGTCTCAAGTTGTGCCAGGGGAGGTTGTGGTTGGACATTAGGAAAAACTTCTTTACAGAGAGGCTTGTCAGGCATTGGAACAGGCTGACCAGGGAGGTGGTGGAGTCCTCATCCCTGGAGGGGTTTCACAGACATGTGGAGGTGGTGCTGAGAGACATGGTTTAGGGACCCTGGCAGTGCTGGGGGAATGGTTGGACTGCATGGTCTTAAAGGGCTTTTCCAACCAGATGATTCTGTGATTCTGTGAAATCATCTGGAGGCTGCTCTGATGTCCTCAGGCGGTGACTCCTGTTGCGCCAGGCACTGCTGGGGAGCAGCACCTCTCTGCCAGCGAGGACTGTGCAGAGCTCAGAGCCAGGTGTTGCGTTGGGCAGGCCAGGGCTCTCTTGCAAGTTTGACCTTTGCAAGAGCCCCTTCACAGAGGTGACCTCAGTCATGGGTCAGTGTGGACCTGGCGGTGCTGGGGGAATGTTTGTTTGGACTTGAGGAGCTTGAAGGGCTTTTCCAACCAGATGATTCTGTGAAATCATCTGGAGGCTGCTCTGATGTCCTCAGGCGGTGACTCCTGTTGCGCCAGGCACTGCTGGGGAGCAGAACCTCTCTGCCAGCGAGGACTGTGCAGAGCTCAGAGCCAGGTGTTGCGTTGGGCAGGCCAGGGCTCTCTTGCAAGTTTGACCTTTGCAAGAGCCCCTTCACAGAGGTGACCTCAGTCAG
>NW_010393754.1:26463-56480 GCF_000710305.1 Buceros rhinoceros silvestris | reverse complement strand
TATATCGGTCCCTCGACCCTTAACACACAGTAAAGCTGTCACTCCTCTTTTCTCAGTTTGGTCTGGTTTAAAATGAAGATGAAAATGAAACTACCTTCAACATCTGATTCTAAGTTGTTTCCATCAACCATAATCTTGGGCGAAGGTTTAACCTCTAAGTTTCGTCTTAGCCAAGTCGTCTGTTCCAAGGAAGAACCAGCAATCGCCCCGATGGCATCCACTATCTTGTGTGTCACATCCTGGTAAAAGAAAAACCCAAGTGTTTTAAGAACTTTGTGTGGAAGTGCTGTATTTCTTGTCCTGACACTTTTTGAAGAAATCTTATATAACTAATCAAGTATAGAACTGCTTTCAAATCGCTTCTGTTCTATATATTATCAGTGATGAATAACTCTCAGAAAAAGAGTTCTTTTTTTCCACAGATTATAAAAAGTACTAGGCAGAACAGACTAAAGAGCCATTACAGACTACAGAACTGATATGTCAGATAATTCCAGTACATTCAATCATTTGTTCAACATTTTCAAGAGAGGCATACATACAACAAATTTCTTACCTGGAGATCTCTTTGATCTTTCTTATTCTCCAGGCTTGGGTTTTTCATAATGAACTCATTAAGAACACTGAAAAATATATAAAAGTAAATACGGATGTTCTTCTCACAGTGCATTATTCAGTACGAGGGCTGCTCCGGAAGTAACACCTCCTATTTTATTATGTTGGCCCACGACATCAGAGGTGGGTGTTGGTGGTCTGGCAGTAGAGGTTGAACCTTCCCACCAATACTCCGTTAAATTGTGTTGCCGTGGGACAGACGGCAGCAGAGGGGCAGTGTGACAAAGTGGCCTCTGACATGGCAGTGCCTGTGACGCAAAGGGGTGTCACTGAATTTCTTCACGCGGAAAAAATTGCACCCATTGACATTCATCAAGGCCTCTGAACATTTACAGAGACCAAGCAAGTGGGTGTCGGCACAGTGAGGGGGTGGGTGGTGTGTTCCAGCAGTGGTGACAGTGACGGTGGGTCCCCTCCGCTGGTGCAGGTTTTTTATGAGCGTGGCACGCAGGCTCTTGTTCATCGCTGGTGAAAATGCACAGCCAGTGGTGGGGACTGTGTTGAAAATGTAGTTGTAGTTTCCAAACAAACAGGAGGCATTACTTTCAGAGCAACCTTTGTAATTTTAAGAGCTAGGACAAATCTGAAGAAATTTATGTGCACAATAGTGATTTACTAAACCTTCAGCCATTGCTACTCATAGTATTGTAGAAAACAACCTTTCAAGTTTAAGTTATTTTTCATCATATATTAATAGTTTAGCAAGAACATGTTTTACTAAACTATACATACAAGTATCCTTACAGACAATTTACAAGGGAAGATAAATTCCAGAAATTTACAAAAATGGTCCTTGAAGCTTTACACAGAAAACCATATTCAACATTTTATTTCTAACACTCCACAAACAGCCTTCACGCTGGGCATGAATCTTTTCTAGCAGGCGACAAATCTACATGTACCTACAAAATAGTCATTGTAGCTATTTTCTAAGAAAAATCAGAAACTTAAGCATACTGTTTGAAGAGCCTGAATCACACAAATAATCAGTAAGGCAAGATCATGGCTGGTATCATATTATAATATAAAATTTAATGTATGTAACCATTCCTCAGAGAAGAAACTGATCTGGTATTAACCCACAGAATGCACTATCACTCAAAAAATAAGTGATAGAAATTTGACAACACTAACACTTCAGTATGATTTCACACACTCACATTTGACCTTATTTGGAAATCGCAAATATTAAGAGCACTTACCCAAGTATGAGGAATTGTCCCGGAGCTGGAAGACCAACCTGGATGGAATCTTTCAATAGGAGCAGCAGTGCTGCCCAGCTATCTACTAAGCTGGTCACTGGAATCCTAAGAGAGAAATGATGGCAATGAAAACAGCATCATCTTCCTCAGGTATTCCCCATTTTCCTTCTACCTCACAATTCTCCTGACAGATATCATGAATCAACATTCATACAGATTCTTTGGTTTTTCTTTTAGTATTAGGTGCCTGCATCAGGTCATTAAGAAAAGGAGGAAGGCAGAAAACCGGTTTACTTAGAAGACATGCTTTTCAGTCCAAGGTTGGAGCAGTACCAATGAGCTACAGCACAATTCAGCTTTCCTTGGCAGGGGGCAGATTTCCTCCAGGATTTTTAGGCAGAGAAGAAAGGTGATGCAGAACTAGGGAACTTGCAAAACAAATCCCTTTCTTTTTTTATGATATTTACAGTTTAAAACCATTCATTCCTCATGACTTATATTACACAGGCTATTTCTCATCCTAAAGATTATAAAAAGATGTAAAATATTCAAATTGTCCACTTGCTTCTTGATGACAGAAATGAAGTTTAACTTCTTGTCTTACCTTTGAGTATAAGCATAGAAAAACTGCAACATGCAGACTTCCAGTGAAAGATGTTTCTAGAAAAAGATGAAACCTGTGTCATCAGGAAGAAAGTGATTTTTTTTTTCCCCCCCCTCACTTGCTAGGGCAAACCTGACAGTGCTGTAATGCTATTGCAGTGTCTGAAGATACAGCTTAATTCCTTAACAGGATATTACAAATGTCCATTTAGGTATCTCTCTATAGTTATTCTTCTCTTTTTTATTCTCTCTTCTCCTCACTTCCCTTTACCAGCTTAAAAAAAAAAAGTCAACCTGATGCTAAGGTATGCACCTGTTTCCCTAATGTAAGCAGCCTATCCCCCAAAAACATGGTCCAGAAGTAGTAAACAGTATTCTGGAGTTATTCAGTAAACAGTAATGACTTGAGGAGATAAGATTTCCTCCAGAAGTTCATCCACAGATAACGTGAAAATTTTCACACTGTACTGCTCAGTTTTGTGAATGAAGTAAGTGTTCTAAGCTTCAGTGAGAGGACATTAAATAAATCAATAGCATCTCAGCAGTATTCATACCTTGTCCTTTGCTATGGCTGGAGGCTGCTTCAAAACTTCTTTCACTGTTTGTATAACAGTCTCTGTTCTCATAACACTGATAGAGCGAACCAGCTCGACCAGTAGAAGTTGTTCTTCACCTGCTGTAGGAATAACCTAAAAGAATCAAATGTGAGTCACCAACTGTCATCACAGACAACACCTATGCCAAAATTAAGGCAGCTGGCCTCACAGGATTGAAATGTTAGTTACTAACAGTTCATCTAGAGACTTGGAATCACTTATTCCTTCCCTGAAGAATTCAGGAAGATTATCCTCTTCTAGAATAAATTGGTAACTCTCTGACAGTCCAGTTGCTAATTAGCAATAGAATATAAATATTCTCCATATTTCACACCACATATTTTTCTCATTGGAATGTCTGAATTTTCTCCTTACTGTTTCTAAATCACTTAAAGCTATTACCAGTATTTGACGTGACCACTGTAGTACCAACATACCTTTGTCCTAGAAGTATTTTTATTTTGTCTCCTTTCATTCCATACAAATGCAATAGCAGCCATGAAGTGAACACCGTGATTCATTGAAATTGGACCCAGAAGTTCGAGAATCTGCTGCCTCAAATTCTGAAATGTGGAAGCAGAACACATACACCTTTAGATAATTACCTCAACATTATGTTCAAAACAGCTAGCTAAAGCCATACTTGGATGGTAACTACCACTAACTTTTACGAAAACAGAAGGATGCACTCTGAGGCTTCATAAAGCTTTATTCTACATCTAGTACTCTTCAATCGGTTTATTCGTGACTAAGGGCAAGAATAAATACACTTGTTAAATTTGCAAATGGTAGTGAAGTGGAAAGCAACTGATAGAAAGGTGCAGAACTAAAAATGACCTGACAGAATCAAAAAGCATCCTGAAAATAGATAAACTGCAATAAAGGCTTGATCTTTGTATATAAAGGTATGGATAAACAACTTCAGTGTTTCAGGACGAGAAACTAGTTAGATAGCAGTGCTACAGAAACGAAGCTTTGGGAATCTGGTGGATCACAAACTCACCATGACGACTTTGTAAGGAAGGGGAAAAGAGCATTCATAAATAGCAACACCTCAGGAAAGACATTAAATGCTTCCCTTGAAAGAAGATATCACATACCATGTCCAGTTTTGGACACCTTACTTCAAGAAATGTACCACAAACTGACAGAACTCAAACTATAAAACTAGAGCTATGGAATATGACTCACAAGGGGCAGAAATAGGTTTGTATAGAGTCAGGAGAAAAATATGTAAGTGGAGATATAACAGGTACCAAATGTATACAAGGTAATTAGAAAGAAGAAAGGAAGATGATATTCATATCTGCCACCAATAGTGATGGACTTGCTTTGTAGCAAGTGAAACAAAGATTAAGAAGTAGAGGTGGTGCAGAAATCCTGAAAGAAAGAACACACTGCTCTGGAAGACTGAAATATTCACTGTTCAAACTCTTAAAAACGTGTTTTTTAAGCATGTCAGAAGTAACAGAGGCACATTTGGGTCAGGAAATACATTTCCTGAGCTGTCGTCTTGACCTGTTTTCTATGACAGAAAGATTTCATATAAAAATGCACTTCTCTCCTGTTTTCTGAAAGTCATTTTTACCTTGGTCAGACATACTTCAGTGGGAATTGTCAGCTTGCAGGAAACTGCTGTATACAATTTCAGAGCTTGACTGTATGCTTCACGCATTTGCCAAGAGCGTGGCTGCCAAGGCAGCCTAGTTGTACTGAAGCTGAAAAAGCTTGTTTATACTTTAGACGCACAATTATGCAAAGTTCCACAGTTTCCTGTGTTTTTAACCGCATCCACCAACTCCAAGGCAGCTACAAAAGTGTTACCCAAAAGCAGTGAGGTGGAAAAGCAAAATAACCTATCCTGATACTACACCCAATAAGGTGAATTCAAACTGGACTTTTTCACATAGAGAAGATGTTGAATATTCTTTTGAATACTATGGATCTGGGCAGATTAAAGAAAAGCTGGGATTAACATGTAACCAGAGTACAAAAGCTTAGGCCATCAACAAGTACAGACCCTCTTCCTTTCAGTGGGCAGGAAGCCTTGTGGGCAGCACAAATATGACTATGGATGTTGTCTGTGCAAAGACAGGGAGTCTTAGGTAAGTTATTATTTATTCCTTCAATCCGAGCGACAATGGTTGAAAAGGATGTAACACAGCATCATCACAAACAGTATCTGACAGCATTCAAATTAACTGAGGAAACATTACTTTAAAACATTTCAAATCTAAATGACAATTTCCTGTTTAACAATGTGAAGTTTAGATAGTTTGAACTGCCTCCAATAAGAGGGTGAGGCAGCTTTTTCATATAGCTCAATTTGACCCCTTCTCAGGTTCTTTTCTTTACGATTACTAGCTCACTATCTGCTGTGGCATTTCCTTGTGCACAGTGACACAACTGTATGGGAATTGAATGAACTAGTTGAATTGAAGGAACTAGTTCATAAGTATCAAGTACTAGATGTTTTAAGAGGAGAGATCTTTTTCATTAAGATTTTACATTAATATTTATATATTTTGAGGTGTAAGCAGCTGGCTTAAATTTTTTCAGGTTGTTTTTCATTTTCTTTGTAGAAAGCAAAGAGGTGAGACATTGTCTTGAATTGACACTCTCAAATTTAAAAGCAGATTTAATACTCATTTATAAAAGTCTTGTTTGTGGGGAGGATGAGGAACAAAGGTATTAAAAATTTAAACACATTTGTCCCGGATATTCTGACCTTTGTTGACCCAAGATTAATCGTGGTAATGGATGCAGCAGCAGCAGTAGTTTTCTCCGAAGAATCTGCAAGGTGAAGGATGCTCCACAGCAAAGTCACAGAAGACATGATCATATGCAAGATAGATAGGATCCCATTGCGTGCTTCAATCAAGTGCTTCTGATCTACATTAACCAAAAGCTAGTGGAGTTGAAGGGGAGAGAGGATGAAGAGCATTAAGCATCTACATAAATAGCATAGGTAAAAATAGGATAAATTGAGACTTTATAATAGACACGCAAGCTTTCAACTTTAACTCTTTTTCAAAACACTTTTTCAATAATTATGTACAGGTTTTGAGGCTATTAAAAGTAATAGTTAAAGAATCTTTTGACTCAGTTATACAATATCAAATGTATTCTGAACACGTGAGGACTCACGTCTGCAGCAATCAATTTTGTATCATCTGCCTTAACTTTTGCAAAACAATTATTTCAGTATTTTGAGTGTAACTAATACTCCAGGCAAAATTATTTACTTGCGCAGACAATAAACAAACACTTTTCAGAGTTATTTTTAAATGAATGGAAAGCAAAGGGGTATAAGAACAACAACAAAAAAAAGCAAAAACAAGATTGCCGAAAGAGGAGGAAAAAGAATTTTCTAGCAGACCCTGGGCCAAATTCTTTACAGAGACCATATTCAGAGTATCAGATCTAAAAATATTGCTTGACTAAAAAGACAAATTGTGAATATACAGGAAGAGCAAAAAGAGAATGTTTTGACATATTGCGAAAGCAATGGAAGAGCACCAGTCTGGAAAGTTCCACAAAACAAAGCTAAGTCTAAAAAAGTGGCATTTTAGAGGTCTAAAAATTAAGGAAATCCTACCTTAGTTATTTCAAGTAACAAAAAAATCCACCCAAAACACAAAAACCAAAACAAACCAATTAAAAGTATAATTAGTAGAAAATAGTTCTTCTGTTTGAGGTGTGTATACTACCAATAAAAAAACCAGACTTATAGCTCAGAGAATATACTTGGTATTTTTGCCACTGAGATCTTCGTATCTGCTAATTTAATCACAGTCCTTAAACGTGAAACATTTGCACAGGAATCTCTCAGATAAGTTCTACCTGATGATACTGTGTAGATGGATCCAGGAGGCAGTAATGAATTATTGTTGTGATCCCTTCTAGTAAAGTAAGAACCATATCTGGGGGAGTGACTGATGCCATCCAGAGAGGCCTAAAATAAGAGATTTTTTTTAAAAAAAAAAAAAAATGGGTTAATCTGGTTGTAAAGTAATTTGAACACAACTATATCTGCTTAAAAAATTATACACCTCTATATACACATACCTATTATCAGATAATCCTGTTTCATATTTATACTGCTGAATTAGATTATCCAAGTTCCGGCAGAGCTGAAGAGTCACTGAAATAACAACCCTTTGAAGAACTTTTCCCATGTAAGGCAACGTAGAAGTGATGAGGCCAATCCACTGGGGATGCATTTTACAGGCACAGTGCTGGTGTAAAGCTCGTATCACTGCACAGAGAAACATGCCTTGGCAGGTTATTGGCTGGGAATGTAAATATTGCAGAGAAGTCATTGGCTGCTGGGGACCGATGTGCTCCAAGTCTGTTATGACAAAGTCAAAGCCCGTTTCATTTTCCTCAGGCACAGTCATTACTCTGTGTTCTAGCACAATCAGCCGTTGAAGTACTTTTAAAAGCTGTGACTGCAGAGTACTACCATTGTCAAATTCATCTTCAGAAAAATTTATAAGGCTGTCTTCAGAGAAACCTTCCTCTACAGCCACTATGTTTTTTCCAGCCATCTTTTCACTGTGCCATTTCTGTGCACTGAAGATAGAAGATAGCAGACAATGCAGGATCACTTTCTGAACCTTGCACTTTGACAACATGTCCGAAATAAAACTAGGAAAGCCCTTTGCAGAGCTCTCTATCACTTTTGCCAACTCCGCAAAGAGGAGCGTCAGAATTTCTATACTCATCATTTGCATGTTACGGTTTCCTATCAGATCTTGTGAGGTTACTTTAACATGAGTTGGATAGTGGCTCCGCATATAGTATAAACATAAGGAGATAAGAATTTCTATGTACATAGAGCTCCGAAAGTTATGGTTAGAATCAACTGGGATATGACTATAGAAATCTTTGCCCATAACAGATATTCGATGCCTGGCTAGAAGATTCTGGAGCAACGAAAGCTGAGGAGTGTAAGCATTGTTGACACTGGTAGTGGAGATAGCACTTACAAAAGCTGAAGGATTTGTTTTCAGAATTGCTTTAATTGCAGAAAAAGCATATAATGTCCTTGAAGAGTCATATAGCTGGAGATAAAGCAGCACGTGTTGATACAATGGATGGATATTAAAGTTGGGGGATTTTCGCATTCCCGGGGACCCTACATCACTTTCTATTTCTGAAATTTCTCCTTCTCCACAACTGTACCAGTTTTCTAAATCAAGACCATCACTAAAGAAGACGTTTGTTTGTTTAAGCTTTTCTGTTTGTGCTTTCTTCTTCTCTTCATCTTTCTTTTTGGCAATTTTCACTTTAGGTTTTGCACCCGGTTGCTTACCGGCCTCTTTAACAATTGTTTCTTTTTCTGATGTTTTTTCTGGAAGCTTTCCTTTAAAGCTGAACTGAATACTACTGTGGCTTCGCTGTCTGGACTTCGATTCAGTGGAAACTAGAGTGAGATCAGAGAGGGATGGCTGGCTTTCTGCAATACAGGGTGAAGAGTTATTTCTTGAAATTTCATCTCTTAAGCTCTCCAGGCCAGTCTCAGTTGAGGCTGATAGCAATTGGGAGCTGTCATTACTAAGCAAACTACTCTGGCTACTTTGAATAGTTTGATCTTCATTTTTTGTCACCTCTACAGAGTTATCCAAAGGACTGAATTTACATGAAGTGTCCTCAGAGTGTAAACTATGTTTAACTGGTTCAGCCTCTTCTCCGAGACCACTTACAACTTTGCATATAAGATCTGTAACCACCTGTTGCACAATTTCATCAGGTGAGTCTTCTCTCAGAGTCTGAGAGCTATCTTGAGCACTCAGGCTTTCTGTTTCCACTTCATAACTGATGTTGTCTCCAGTAGATGACTGAGAACAGCCAGAGTCAGAACTCTGCAGTATTTCAGCTTGATGGTCAGGAAGGTCAAAATCAGACACAACCATTGGTATGGTCTCACTGCTGGTACTTAACAGGGAAAGCCTGTCACTCAGAGGGTTGACAGTCAGGCTGAAGTTCTCCATATCATCCATAGCAAGCTGTTTTTCATTGCCTTCTTTAGGTATAATAAGTTGTCCTTGGCTTACAGGCACATGGGAAAACGCTTGAAGAAAAACACAAAAATATTACACACATAATATATTGTCCTTCAGAATTGGAATTTAGAAATAAAATTTAGAATTTTAACTATTATCAAGACTTCAGATTATAAAGGCATGATAAATAGTGTCTTTCCACTTCACAGTAGAAAAAGAAAATCATGTTAATATGCAAAAGACACACATTCACATAACTAAATCAAGGTTACTTTAGCAGCAGACCTTTATGAACCATGAAATTCTCCCACAAAACCTCATGCAGTCTTACCTGCTTATGTTTTCATAAAAAAGAATTATTAGAATGTTAAAATTACACAATATGCAAACACCTTCAAATCTTACCAGTATAGTTTTGGCCAGTCCCACATCAGTGGCCCTCATTCATAAAAGCATTTAATTTCTTGGCTAAGCTTCAAGCCATATTCTTAAGGTTTACAAGTTCAGTAAGACATTACAAAATGCTCTGCATTAAAATACTTGCCTACTTAACGTGAAAACACTAAACCTTCAATGGTACTTGGAACACCCAAACTTGAATTAGAAAAAAACATATAAATAAACAGTAGCTATTCCAGCACTTTGTTTTGCAAGTTACCCTCAAAAATTTCAAAGTCTTTAATGTTGCATGCAAACAACAAAGAAATTTAACAATGAACCTCCTACAGCTGTCTTGTGTACGTACCATCAGCACAGCTAAACTTCTGCATAAAGTGCTTGTCATTTTCTTCTTCAGGGTGATAGGGAGATTTAGTCCAGTAACATTCAGCCTGTACTCGCTGAACAGAAACTCGCTGAGTTTTTGGGTGGAGAAGCAGCAGAAGCAAAGGTTCGAGAACTCTTGCAATATCATGTCTTTGAAGCACTTGATTTAACCAGGCTTGTCCCACTGACCACGTAGAACCATCCAAACTATTAAGGCTGTCCAGCATGATAAATAAGGATCTAGAATGGAAGGAAGAAGAGCCTTGCAAAAATTCTACACAACTCACAGAATAATCTCATTTTATTCTGATGTTTAATAATTTCAGCATTTTACTACATACCCCAGTCTTCTCCATATAAAACAGTATCTTCTTTGGAATCCAAAATTTGCAACCTGAGGTTCTATAATTTAGTCTAGTCTAATGGAGAAACATCCAGGAAGAGCTAGCAATAAAGTCAGTTAAGACAGCTGCTCCAACAGCAGCAGCTGTACAGTCAGTTCAAGTATTTGTACAGCTACTAGCATAACAAGCTCTGGCAGCCTACTGAGTGCTAGGGCAGTACAAAGAGATAAAACTTCAAAAGCCAATTCACACAGATGTATGGGTAAGAGAAGATAACCAAGATATTTTCTTCAAGAGCAGAGGGGAGGAAGATACTCAACAATTCAGCACTTCCTACTGTAATTATTTTCTCCTTTTTCAGCTTTTAGAATCCTTTCCAGATTTGGGGGGAAAAAAACCAAAACAAAAACCACTAGACTCTGAATTTTATTGTTTTACGACCTCCAGCAGGACATGTTCCTAAGCTTTTAGCTGTATGTATAGAATTTTTCACCACTTCTGCAGTGAGTGACAGTATCAAGTCAAAGAAGTAACCACCTTTTTACTCTGCTTCCTACAGCTAAGTATACACAAGGAAATTTAAATAAGCACTTTTCACAACACTTTTTCTAACTGTGGAAGACAAGACTAGTTCAGAGTCTGGATCATTCAGTTTTTTCTAAGAAGGTAGTGTAATACCAGAACACAAAACAGAAATCCTCTGCTGCTTGCCATAAATGACATCTTACACAAAATACAGAGATTAAATGAAAGGATTTTCATATCTTACTGCTTGCTTGCAATTTTGTTCTTAAGTATTTTTAGCTTTACTATTACTTTCCATTTTATCCAATTCACTTCTTGGTTGACCCATCTCTCCTTTTATTTTTACCAAATCACAGAAAAAACTCAGATACTATGTTCAATATACCCAAGTATTTAACCGCAGTCATAGTTAACGTGACAATTCCTGTGCTACTCTTTACAGCTACCAGAAAAATGTACTGCTTACGTAATCATCATTGTAAAAACAATTCTAACATATATTAATTTCTTGTTCTCCTTCCTTGCTATCACAGTTACACCGTAGTTCTCCAATTTCTTAACACTCTATGCTGCCTCTGTAACGTAGTTAAATATTTTGTAGCAAAATTATTTCAACTGAATCATGCTTGCAATCACCAACCTGTCAAAGGTACGGCCAAAGGAAGATGACTTGTTAATATGAAGGTCACGGGTGAGATGCCACAGCACTGCAAACTTCGCATGAGCTTCCATTCTGACTTTCTGTGGACCAAATCATAAGTTAGATCTATCAGAACATGACAGCCTCTGATAACAACAGGGAAAAAAAGAGGTATACTGCAGCCTAAAAGACATAATGAAATTATTAAAATTAACTTTTTGATTATGTGTTCAAATCTTGTTTTCTAACATTAAAAGCATTGATCAGCAACAACAGGCCTCTGAACAATTGAGAACCATGAAAGGATTCTCCCCCATCTTGATCTTGGCTGCCTTAGTTTCAAAGTTTAAGTATTTATAACTTTTTCAAGCTAATGTGGTAGCTTAAACAATGCTTATTTTACGCTCACAAGTTGCACAAGTCTGTTTTCAGAAAGTTCATCTATGACTCAAGGCACTAGGAGAGATCATGAAGAAAGAACAAGAAGAAACATGAAAGCTTTTCAATTTGAAAAAACTGAAGCATACAGAGGCAGAGAGAAGAGGCAGAGAAAGAACAAAAATTTTTAGAGACAGTGTCTGGAATGCTGGGATTAAACATAGTATCCATGGCAATAAGGGAATGAAAATAAGCTGGCTAGAATGAGACATAAGAATTTTCTAGTTAGATACGATGTAGATGGAGTTCATCACTAAAATGCCAGATTTAGCTCTGGAACCTAAGAGCTTTATTTGGACAAACAGGACATGCTTACTGCCCAAAGGACTTTGAATGAGTAGTAATAATATGCAGAATATTTAATGGTGAAAATTGTGTTAAAGTATCAATTTTTATGCCTTGATCTTTTTACTGTGGCTGAGCAAGGCAAAGAATTATTCCAGCAACGCCGTAAACAACATGCCATATTATGCTATGACACAAATACATGGGTACGTGTATGAAAACAGCTTTACCCAAGAGACAGGGAAGCTGCTAAGGATTTGTGGAGACGAACAAAAAGCACAGCAATCAGGATGGCTACAGTGAATAAAACATCAACATTACTTTCAAATACAATCAGGGTTTAAACTAAATTACTAGATGATAAGCAGAGACAGGAGGACAAAGATTTTCACTTGTTCTTAAAATACATAATTACAGGGAATGAACAGTAGTCCATTTACCTCTAAATCAAAATGAAACTGAACTAAGAGCTGTTAATACCACAGTGACAATGTGGCATACTTCCAGATTTGATTTACAACATACAGCTTAAGCAGCTTTGCAACAGCTAATGCAACCAGTATTTGCCACAAGAATGAAAATTGTAAGTAAAGGCTATAAAACCTGAAAATTGCAGAAAGAACACAAGAAAGATCACATCAGACATAAACAAACAAACAAAAACAAAATCAAAAAACCCCAAGAGAAACAGCAGCATTCTGGAATGTAAAGCAAGTATCAAATGTATTTAGAAAAACCATGCTTCTCACAGGAAAAAGAAAAAAAAAAAACCCAAAACAACACTGCTGCACAAAACAATTCACTAATACCTGCTGAAAAAAGAGTGAAAATACCAGTTCTCAAACACATGCAGATGACTCTATGTAAGCCCTTGCAATCCATGCTGGGATGATGTCAAAAATTACTGTTTTCACAGTAAGGTTGGCAGAAATGAGAGACTGTCACATCCACAGTCACAGCAGTTCACAGACCAGCCTACTAAGTGAAACTATAACTCACAAGCAGTTTTATCAATATGCCAAGCTGTGACCTGCAGCTTTATCAGGAGCAAAGCAGCTCTGTGACCACTTGAGAAGTTCTGCTCAAATTATAGTCCATGGCTTTTGACATAAGACAGAGATGAAATGAAAGACCTTGAGGAAAAGCATAGCTTTAGTGACACACTGCAGAGAAATGCACAGACAACTCACAACCCAGCTGCCACGTCAGTCAGAGCAGAGTAGGCAAGCACATTTCCCACAGAGACACAGATGCACAGAAAAATGGTAATAACTGATAGAGCACTTTATTAGTTGTCCTCTAGAACTGGCAAACATGGCAGAAAGTCAGAATTCAAATCTTTAAAGGACAAATAACTAGAGAAGAGAGGGGCCACATGAGATTGGAGAAGAATTGTACAGAAGCCTCTTATTTTCTAGGTATTGCAATTCCTCCTCTTTCCAATAGAGGAAAAGAATCTTACAAAAACCCTTTAGCTGGAAATAATTAACAGAGATAAATGTCAGAAGAAGGTGCTTAGAAATATATAGCACAGCTCTTGGGACTGGAAATACAATAAAATCTTATTAGTGACAAGCAGCTCTTTTGTCTTATATTTACATTAACTCTTACAAAAAGAAGCCAGATAGTACATAAAAATTATGAGAAAGAGGAAAAAAAAAATTCACTGCTACTTAGAAGAGAAAGGGAATTAAAGCTGAAGTGACAAATTAAAAACACCAAGTGGAACAAACTCATAAGGATATGTCTCAAAGAAAGGGAAAGGAATTGAAAACAGATCTCAAACTGTAAAAAGAAAGTGGTGACACAAAGAGAAAGGCAGTAAGGACACCTCAGCTGAAAGAGAGAGAAAAGAGAAAGCAGAAGAACAGAAAAATTAAGGGGATCACACGTGACTTAAGAAAGAAGCAATCCAACTCCACTATGAAGAAAAGCAACGGAGACATGCAATGACAACAACCTGGCTGTTGCTCCTTCTCCAGGTTCTCTGGAAGAAAGGAAACAGAAAGTCTAGGTGCTATATTAGGATAAACTCTTAGACAAGATGCAAGAATTAGATGAAACAGGAGGTAGCATACCAGAGGACTGAACTACAGTTAGGACACAGCAAAAGAAAGTGTATGTAAATTTGATGGAGCTGTACAGGGAAAGAAGAATGGTTAGGAATGGAATACAGAAAATTTATATTCAATCACTACCATTACAAACACTCTTCATAGGTTTGTGAAACACCAAGGTATCATGAAGACAGGGCTTGACTACTACAGACATAAGGTTAAGGTTTCTTGTGAGTAGGATTACAGGTGGTGTCAGAGGGTGGACAAATCTCATGTTCTGCGTGCAAGTATTCTTAATGTCTCAACAATCAACGTAAGGCAACATTTTTTCAACACTGAAGTTAGTTATCCCCTTCTCAGAGGCACCAATTCCTTTTTCTAGATGTATTTCTGTAGTTATATACTTCACTCATCTTTTAGTAAATATACGAACAACTTGCCTTGTCTCTGTGAGTCAGCTGATGACTAATAACATCTTCACAAATGCTAGAAGATGGAACGAGGTTGTGCAGCTGGTAGAAGAGCTCCACACTCTTCTGATGATGCTGAGGAGTTCCATCACCCAACTGGTCCCAAAGAGTTAAAGCTATATGCTTTGTACATGAAAATAAAAGTTGCAAGACACACATGTGAATGAGTATCACACCTTGTTTTGCTTTAGACTATGTTCTATGCAATGATGGGAGCTCTGTGCAATGATGGGAGACATTACATCTGATGACACAAAAGGGCCAACAGGCAATCTATAAAAGTGCTCCTTTTCATTTGTATGAACGTAAGGAAAAAAACCCTAAAAATGTTAGAAATGCTACAATAATTTACTAGATTAAAAAATTCCTGTTAGGAGTCAGAACACCAGAAATAAATATTCATGGAAACATATAATAAACTACATAATAGATTGCAGAGACTGATTTACCAGAGTCCTACATTACGCACATCTCAGTTTCAAATCTTTGCTAGTTAATGATGCTTTTCAATCAGGTTTTATTTAATTTTAAAAATATTCATTCAACCCAGGATTTTCACCCAAGCAGTCAGTAAGAAGATCAAAACTCACTATGTATTTTCATTTAGAGTCTAACACAGGTTGCAACTGTTATCAAAATACTCAGCAAGATAAGTTGGTCTACCATCCCAAGGATAGTAAAGTGGCCAAGACTGTTAGTCTTCACCAACCAGGAAAAGAAATCTAGAGAAAACAGCAATGAGATGCTGCATTGTACCTTGAAGAAATCTGTCTTTTCAGCCATATATCTCAGATTGCCTTGAGTAAGAGGAGGTCTGATGACCACAGCCACTCTTCCCTGGTTAGGGCTAAGAGGCTGGGCAGTTTCCACACTGTTCAGATTTTCTCCAGTGACGAGAGCAACAGATTGAGTCAATCCAACCAAGTCCATCACAAGGGAAATAGTAACACCCTGAACACTGAAATTGCTTGCTTGCTTGCAAGCATTCATTAAAGTCTGTAGCCACAGCGGAGGCTGTACTTGTTCATAGTCTGAAATAAAAATCACAGACGATACATTCATTTAACAGTTTTAAATATTATAAATTTTTCCTCTTATATCCCATAACTATATGCACGATTGTCCTTTGAGATTTCAGCCTGTCCACTGTATTGGTGTAGGAAAATGCATGCAGGAGAAAGACACTTTTTGATGTATCTCTACCTTTAAAATAATCTAATTAAGAGTGCAATACCATATCACTTAAAATATCTAGTAACCAAAAATAAATAGGTAAATTTGAACAAGGAAGAGAATAATAAAATTTTATTGAAATGCATCCATACAATTTCATGTTTTAGAGAAAACAGGACTTTAAGTACTTTGCTCATCCTTTCATTGTTTCCTCCTTCAGGAAATTCTTGACCAGCAATCAAGTCTTAACATTATAGTTTGTAGTCTGGAATAATGCTGTAGAATTAAACATATATATATATTATACTAATATTTTATATATTGTATGGATATTACAATACACATACATACAGAATTATTTACATAAACTATTAACACACATTATCTAAGTTTTAACTGACCCAAAAAAATTGTATTTTCCTGGCAACACTTTAAAAGTAAAAGTATCCGTGAAAATTGATGGTTTGGGTGGCAGAAACTTGATCCTATGAGATCATACTCTGCTTTCACTCTAGGTGATTTTCTTCCCTTCTTACTGTCTTCTCACTTAATATCATACACTAGCCTGATAATGTGTCTTTCTCTGAGGTTCATAATCAACTCTCCAAGTTAATAATGCACGCTTTTATTTCAGAGGGACCAAAGTAATTATTCTTAAAAATTCAAAAGGACTCTATTAATTGTGTTCCTAAAATAGGCAAATGCTTCCAGAATCACACGAGTGAAAAAACATTATTTAATGAGCACAAATACAGCATCCATTGAGAATTAAGAGAATGACGACATGATCTCTCATTTATATCCACAATAGTTAATTTTGCAATGTAAACTAGAGGCTAAATATACCTAACAATTCCACATAATGTTCTAGTTTACAGATATAAACATTATATTGCGCTTGACTCAGCTCTCATTTTAATATCTTCAATTAAAAATAGCAAGCATTAATCTGAGAAATTAAGCATAGAGCAAAATTTACACACAATTATGTTCTATCAATATCAGATTAATTTGGCTCTCGAAACAAACAGACTGATGACTCCCACCATTTAATTAAAAGCAATTAGGTCACATCACTAATGCAACCCATCAAAAACATGTTCCAAATTTAGGAACCCTTCAATAAAAAAAGCCTCTTCTGCAGCAGAAAAACATCAATAGACAAAGAAAAGGCTGGTGTGTGAACTATGGTAACTACCTTCTCCCATTCTCAACTCCACCGGCTTTCTCTGTTGTGAGAAGCAGGACTCCCGGGACAGCTATACAGCCCTCTTCCCATCGCTATTCCTGTCCGACCTGCCGTTCTTACGGATGCTTACATCTGAAACAAAACCCTTCCCATTTATTTCAACCACCTACAACATATGCTCATTCCTCAAAGTCACAGTTTAAAGGACTGCAAATGCAAAATCACAAATGGGAAGGTTCAGATGATGAACGAGCAATGCAAATCCAAGACATTTAACAAAGTGGAAAGGATTCCTAGAATCACTGTCTTCATGTGAGGCACATACTACTCAAACTCTACAGGCTTTCTGCTTTAGAATTTACAAGGCAGCAATAATCAAAAATGCTATATCCACAGAAAAGTAATAAGTAAACAGCTGGTTTTTTAGAATACTTCCAGTCTTCTTTACATCACTTATTTGTAGGTTGCTAGTGTTTCGAAAAAATAAATAAATTTTTACAATCTCATTTTTCCGTATCATGCTGTAGAAGCACAAATGTCCTGTGATAGATTTTTTACAAAAGGCAGCAGCCCTTCAGAATTGCCAGTCTTAATTAATAAACAGCTGTAACCAAATTGCCTTCAATTGACATAAGCATTGGTATATCAGAATCTCACAAAGTCAAAGATATGCTCTGCTCCTGGGTGTATAATGAAGACATACATAACACATCTTAAAGACCATGGGAACAGAAGCAGCAGTCACGTTAAATTAACATGCTTGTTTCCAAAAGCCAAGAAAATACTCATCTCCAAGCAGTGCTCACTGCTTAGCCTTTAATAGATTTTGAAAATTGTGGATTTGTGAACAAAAAGCTGCAACCATGAAGTTTCCTAGAAAAAATAAGATCACATAAGACAACTGTGACAGTAGCCCAAATTATTATAACGACCACTTGCAGGCTTCAAGCACATCCACAGTGATACCATTTTAAGGCAGCAACTTTCAAGCTACAGACCAGAAGTGGAATGAAAATTAGAACAGCAAATTGAAGGCTTTACAAACTGAAAAAAGGACTTTCCATCTAAAATGTCATATTTTACAGTAATCCAGAACTGTGAACGTTTTAACCATGTTTCTGTATCTGTACCGGAATGCGTTCACCTATCTGAACACATTCACACTTCACAAAACCCGCCATTCTTGTTTTGCTTTCTAATGCAACTGCAGCTAGAAGAACTGTTTGCAAGAACTGTTCTTTTAAAAGAAACAAAGTAAAATTAATGAATTTTTTATCTGGTATGATTTTTATTGGACACAAACTTATAAATTCCATGCATTGCACAGTGATCACTGTGCACATCAATCCAAAATTGCTAAAATGAAGCTAAAACCATACTTGATGTCAGCTGTGGCTATGACAAAATATGACAAAGAAAACATCACAGATTCTACTCTCAGACTTCAGTTTGCATAATTTGTATTTGTCACTCCAGTATTAATTACTGTCAAGTCCCATACCTGTAATATTCTTAAAATCTATGAGAAAATAGTTTAGTTTCAAAAAAAGCAAACTAATTGATACAGAAGGAAATTCTTATTTCTGAGATGAACAGCAAACGGCACCACACACAAAGCATGAATGCTATTACTTTAAATTAATAATAATAAAAATTAAACTGTAAAGCAAAGAACAAAGAAGACTGCTTACCAACTTCTGGCTTCCCAGGATGTAATTCTGAAGTGCGGTTTCCTTCAGCAATGTAAACGGGAAAGCTTGAACATTCAAGATACAGCTGACAAGCAGCAATAAAGGCAGGAAGGTATTCTTTCGGTGTTTTTTTCTTGTTTGTTTTCTTCACCTTAGCATCAGCTTGTGATTCTCTGTCCCATTTTGTGGTCTGTCCTTGCTCTCTAGTAAGGTCTCCTGGAGGCTCTGCTCCTAAGGGCTGAGGCAAGGAATTACTCTGAATGATATACAGGTTGATGAATCTGGTTAAAAACTGCTCGACATACTCCAAACAGCACTGCATTGCAGTCTTTTGGATCGCTTTCCCACTTCGGGTTGCTGTCTCCTGTGTCACTATGGAAGGAGGCTGTACAACGGTTTCCTCAGATCCCACAGTTGATGCTGTCTCAGTCTCTGAGGATGTGCTACCAATAATAGGAATGCCAGGTGCACCATGACCTTCATTCAGTGCTCTGTCAATGTCATCAGTTGTATCTGCCTGGTATTGTACAAACTCGGTGAATCCACTTTCTGATGATCGGCTGCTGGGAGGATTTTCACCATCTTCAAACACATCATTAGGATTTTCAAGTGAAACTGATGGCACCTGAGATAAAAATTTAATGATTGTTCAAAATGGGTTATTTAGGCCCTCGTGAGAAAACATTTCTTTGCTTCTCTATCTGAAAACAATAATTTTACTACACAGTTTTAGATCTATTAATACAAATATATTTTATGTAAAAATGATGTTCGGTGTTTCAGTAAGCTTGCCAGACCAAGCTAACTATAAAAAAAAAACCCCATTGTTTATCAAGTAAAATGCTTTAAACATTATTTTTTTTAACATTTTCTTCATATCATTATTACATTCATTTTTTATGAAAGAATGCCAAGATGTATAGGCACAGGTATTTATACAGCATCATAAGCCAAAATAGTCATACATTAAAGAAAGAAACCCCCTCACTTCCAGCAGGAAGCAGGACATGGAAGTACATTACTAATGGTCACTTTAGCTAGCAAGATTTTTTTAATACTTTAGATTTTAGCATGTTCTACAAAAGGACAAGATATTTATCTGTTAAAAATTGCTGAAGTTGTAAAGGAGTAAAAAGTGCCTACAGGCAAAGGAGTCAAAAAGGAAACATCAGCCAAGAGAAACAGGAAGACTTGAGAGAGTCGGAAAAAGTATACTCTTCTCTGATCAAGTTTTTGAAGTTCCCACTGCACAAGTAAATAATCACAATAGATATTAAAGTATTTTAACCTAATAACTGTCTAGATATACTACTGACAGAGTAACAACAATTATTAAAGTTTTATGTCATTATGTCACAGTATCATTTAACATTGTAAGTAAGAGTTGTCAAAACACTTAAGAAGTGACCCGTGGAGCTGTAAATGAAGAATAAAATCTTTCATAATTTAAAACACATTTTTCTCACTTTCACATTTATGCTAATAATTCCAGCTCAATTTGTTAATACCATTTATTCTCTTCGGCTTCATAAATTGTTGATTAAATGTATACAGAACCTTAATTCATAAATATGTATATGGTACAACTTCAACTAACTTGCATATTTGTTTTTATATACCAATTCTAAGATTTGGAACTTGGGGATTTATTTAAAATACTATGTCATAACTATAAAAGAAGAAATAAACTTTCATTTAAAAACTACTGACCATTTGCAACTAAAAGAAAAAAAGTCTTCTAGAAACAAGAAAGAAGCGTTGCTCCAGCAACAACAGTTATTGGCTCATTGTGCAGCTTAACTCCTTATCAGTTCAGAATATGCACAGATGTGATGAATGATTTCTACCCAAAAAGTGACAAGCTTTCTGGGCTGCTCTAACCTCTGTAGTCTTGTTGGTAACTTGTGTCTTGTTGTCTCCTAGTGAGAATGTGAGGTGAATAGGGAAACAAGTTCAAACAGAAATGCATGTATCAGCACTAGTAAATGCAGGTAAAGAAACGTGCTCATGTACTTCTCATCTAGCTATCTTGCCGGTGATGGCAGATGTTGCCTGAGATCTAACAAGCCCAGAAGTTTTCTTCTTCTGACATCCTAATCACTAGCTATTTTAAATACAGAATTCGAGCATCATCTAAAAATCTCAATAACTTTTTCAAGAATAAATGAAAACAGACACGTTCTTATATACAGTAAATTACATCTTGCTTTACCAGAGATGGAGCAAGAATGAAAATGAAAATTTGAGACAGCTTTCACTGTCTCCTGCATCAGTACGTACTAAAAAGCTTGAAAGACATAAAGGGTGACCCTGTCTTATAAAATACAACAGAAAGGAGATCAGTAATAAATTTCAATCTGTCTCTAACAGAAGCCACGGCCACATATGAGTTGGTTGTAATTGAAAGAAAAGGTCCATTGAAGGTTCAAAGGGCAACATTATTCAACCAAAACAGCATTAAAAAAAAAAAAAAGGCAAAAGAACGAGGCAGATATCAGCTGGCTAGAAAAAATAAGGATAGGATCCTGCATAAAGGATCTTGAAGTCCTAATGGACAAGGTGAACATGAACCAGCTCCCTCCTCTGATGAAGGCTGTTAAGCACATACAGGACAATATTCGCAGAAGTACAGCCAGCAAGTCAAGTCCTCTCTTTTTTTTTATGCCGAGCCCAAGTTTGCACTCATTAGCACAAAGTGAACATTGATGTACTGAGAAAGTGCAGTGGAGGGTCCCCACAGAAGCACCTGATATGGAAAGTGCAGAGAGTTGGATTTGCTGTCTTAAGAACAATAATACTAAGAGTTGTGTAGGAAGTGAAGGTGTCTTTACTGCTGTCAGCGACTTCTCATTAGGTATTTGAAAACATGGAGTCATGCTCAGAAATCCACAGTGAAAGAACAAGAGGCAACAAACACAAGCTACAACAACGGAAATTCTGATTCAGTAACACAGTGCAAAAACCCAAGCTGTACAGAGGAGTGGTGGAACCTTCATCCTTGGAGATATTCAAAACTAAGCTGGATATGATCCTGAGAGATCTGACCTAACTTTAAAGTAGAATCTAACTCTGAAACCAGCTCTGCTTTGAGCAGCGACCTGCAACTGTCACTTTCAACATAAACTATTCTGTGACATTCCTCGAGTTTCTTCAGCTGGAGAACAATGATTTCAGGGCACATCACTTAACGTACCTTACAGAGTCATGGTTGCATAAACCAAACTAGACAATGTTAAAAGTGAAATAGCTGGCTGGTTTGTTTCTTCTATTTCTTTATTAAATTATTCTAAAAACTTAACAGTGACAATAAAATAACCGATGGATATTAATCTGATGCACATAAATTAGGTGAGAGAAGAATCTACATGTGCCTGATAACCAGTTATTCTACATGATTAGACGCTGGAAGTGCATTACAAACCTTAGTTGATTAGTTCATTCTCAGGACCTGATTCTGAAATGATTTATACATGTATAGTATTAAATCTAGATAAAAACCCTTAAGAATCAAGACCTTTTACCACAATGAATTGTACAATTACAATTTCTTTTGATGATCCAATTTTCACATGTATTGTATATTAAACTAAATCTAATCAAAGACTTGTAGGCGCTTCAGCACCGACTCAGAAAGCCCACTTTTCCTTTCCACTCAGTAAGTATTCTTCCAAGATGCTGCAAAGCATAATCAGTTACCTTTTTATTTTCCCATTCTTTGAAGGAGCTGCTGTGTCCACTAGGAAGCTGCAGGATACCATCTGTACCAGCAGATAGCAATGGAGGTTGAACCTTACTAAGGATCTTCGAGCAGAGTCTGAGAGAATCAGTAAGCTCAGACAAGTGCAAAGTATGAAGATGGCTCGTCAATGCAGAAATCATTCTGAGCAACAGCTGAGGCAAGTGTTCTGTCTGTATTTCAATGTAAGTCTCCTAACAAAGTAACAGTAAACCTCATTAATTGTAACACCAGATTCCACCCTGAAAGTTTTTTTTCTATAACAGTAGTATCTAGCAATTGCTTAACTGTGTTCTAAACATATGGCATATGGAAAAAGAAAAATTAATTCCATAATATCCAAGAACAAGAAATACATGCTTTAAAGAAATTGTCAGAACTAAGTTGCCAGTTGGTTAACAACAATTAGAAATATATTTAGCTTTTTTAGACTTTCACATCTTGTTCATTACCCAAACACACTACAAAATATAACAATAAGACCAATGAATGCTACTACTATTATTTTAATAACCTTAATTTAGAAGTTTAAGAATGCAACATAAACAAGTTAGTAAGAACTAAGAGGAAAACAGGCTGATTGCCATACCTGACACAGCACTCTCATACTTCTAGTAGGCTTTGAAATGAGAAAGCAAAGAATTGAGGAAAGAGAGATACAGAAAAAACAGTTCAAATAGTCTTTTCTACATTAAGCAATGCTAACAGAGAAAGAAGATACATCTTATCACGACATTTAAAAGAGCCTTAAAAGAAAGCTGCATACCTAAACGAGCATATCAAACTACCAAAGACTATACTTGTAAAGAATGCAGTGTGGTTTTAGAAAAAAAGAAATCAAGGACAGACAAAAATTTTCAGGTACAAGATTCATAAACCCCACTTTGCTTATATCTAACCAGCCTATCAAGAATTGTACAATAAAACCAAAACTCCTCCTAAAAGTGTCCACCAACTTATGGCAATATTCTTTCAGGGAAAAACAATTAATAAAGCAGATAGAGTATTTCTCTAGACTATAAATATACAGAATCCCAGTATTAGCAATGGATAAAGCAATTCTTACCAAAGAAACTATATCCAACAAAAAATCCACTAACAAGCAGAAATTTGTCAGGGGTAACTCAGATTGCTCACTACCACCTCCAGGCCCAGTCTGAAGTCTGGCATGTAATGTCCTCCTGCAAAATTCAAATAGGGTTTCACAATATTTTCCCTCCCCTTTACATTGACCACATTTCTGTAACTTAATGCAAAGCTGTACACATCAGGGATAATCCCTATAAACAAATAAGCAAGCTCTCATTTTACTGTTAAGTAGCTCATTTGTCCCCATTTCATCCTTTCAGAAAAAGCAGCAGCCAGCCTTTCACTGTAAACCAGTCTTCATCCGTAAACTAAGGAAATGTAGGCTACAGAAAATTGCATTCGTGACTCCTCCATACACAGCAATATTTACAAGCATGAGCATGGGCACAAGTAATAGAATTAAGGGATAGTGTTACTGGAAGCACAGTAATTTGGAAGAGATCTTTGTTTTACTATTGACAAGAATTCATGATGAGTTTTATTGCTGAGCAAAATAAGACAGAACACAAATGCCCCATGAAATCATGTTTCAATCTGGCAATATTATAAGCAAAGGATGTGAACAAAGGAATAATATTTTGTTTCCTCAGTTCATTTATTCTGCTGGGGGTGGTGGTGAGGGCAGTGTCACATATTCAGCAATAGTTAATTAATGTTAATTCTTTCCCTCTGCTTTGGAAGGGTTCACAAACGTATATGCCAGGACTGAAAAAAGGATCCATTTGAAATAATAGAAGGTTTACAGCAACCAAGTCTGAAATATGTATTTATTGGAAGATTTTAAAAATTATATTTGAATTGCATTCTGTCAGTAACCAACGTTTGAAAAGTAGCACTCTACTCAACCCACACCTCCACTGGGTTACAGTATCTCTCAAACAGACAATTATCTTTACAAAACTAGCAGCCTGTTTTACAGTTCAGTGAAGCGGTCCCTCTGTGTAAATCATAACACACACTCTTTTTCACATTTCGTGCTCCTACCCAGAAAGATCTACCATTTCATAAATTACTCACAGACTTATTCAACTGTAATACCTTACAAGAGATGACTTGCATTCAACTCACTGAGCCCCTTATCAAAATAGCTTTGAGAGAAGGCTCAATAGCAGTAAGCAGTACTTAGATGGAAGAAAACACTAGATACAAGAAATGCTATTTTTAATTTTTAGTGGGGGAAAATCGTGAGAAGCAGCTTAAGAAAACATGATATAAAGATGTTTAAATTCACAGTTTAAACTCAGCTGGTGTATCTTTATACACAGAAGAGCAATAACTTACATAAAACAACAGCTCTTGTAGAAAAAACAACCAAAACACATTCTCCAGATTCCATTTGTTTATTAATAAGGTAATTTGGTATCCATGCTTACAGGACTTACATGCAGAGAAATTCTCACCTGCTTCTCATTTGGTTGTAGACTGCTTTCTTACTTCAGCAATTCAGTCCAATACACAAAAATTACGTCATGGGCACATTGGAACGGATTTCTAGTCCAGCCTGTCATGCTGAGCGGGACTGCTAACTGTGCTAGATAAACTCATCCAGTTTTGTCTACCAGAGTCCTGGAAATCTCCCAAGGAAGCTTCACAGCCTTTCTGGGTAACCTGTTCCACTGCTGCACTATGATCCTGTCCATTTCCTCCTCAAAAGTCCAACCTGAACTCGTGAGCCAAGACTTCCTGTTGCTGTCCCTTGTTTTACCATCAGCCATTACCACAAGTATGGCTGTACCGACCTGGTAAATGCCCTTAAGGAAGTCACAGGTCACTATTCAAGCCCTCTCTTTGCCAGGCTAAACCAAACTCACCTACCTCAACCTCCCATGCAGCATCCTATGACTGATTATCTTAACAGTCATCTACTAGAGGCCTCTTCAGTTTCTCAACACTCCTCCTCAAGCAGGGTGCCCAAAGCTGGACACACTATTTCACACATGACCTTAGAAACACTAAATGAAATGAAAATAACTTCCTTTCACCTGCTGGTCATTATCCCTCTAATGCACCCCAAACCAGTTTTCTTTACTTTTGACTGCACACTGTTAGCTCACGGACAACCTGGTCCAAGTATCTTAACACCTTTTTAATTTATTTCATAAGGAATGAAAAAAATATTCAACAAATTTCATTTGCAATCCGTTATCATCTATCCCTTGCCAGCTGTCCTGTGGTCCCTCGATCTCCCTCCCTCTTGTTAATATTTTCAGTTCTCCCTTATTTACTATGTTCCCTCCCTTAGCCCTCATTGCCCTGTACAGGACCCCTGCACTGTTTCTTCACTAAAAATGCAGGGCAAGAGATGAGACATTCCACAGTCACTCTTGGTATAGCGGTCCGGTTTGCTAGACACCCAATCCTGTACTGGACTGACAGAAAAAAACAAACTAGTTTTAAGATCACTCTGGAGTCTTCCCTTCAGCAGAGATGCTAATTCTGTCTCTTGATTTTACCCAGCTTGAGTTTGTGAGAACTCACATTACTGAGACCACCAATTGCATCTGACTGAAATTGGCCAGATGATCAAAGTTAAAGGGATGGGAAGAAAAAAACCTGACAGACTAAACAATCACATTAGACTAACGTTTTTGAAGAAAAAAGCTTATAAAACAAAAAAACTACTTCAACTTCACATGGACAGAAATTAAATATTACAACATACCTACAGCATTCTTCAAACCAACGGGCAATGTAATCCCACATATAATAAGGCTCAAAGGAATTAAAGAGAAGATTGGCAGTTTTAATCAATTCTGCTGTTTTCTTGTTTTCTCTCAGTTTGCTGAAAGAAAATAAAAAGAACTTTTAAATATTTTTACACTTCCTTTCCGAGTTATGTAACTACACATCACTGGGAGTTTACCCACTGTCAGTTAACACTGGAAAATTACCCTTCCCTCACCCCTATAGCAGTTATTGCTCTAGGGCTCAGTATATCGACAGGCTCCTCATCTCAACATCAGTTTTCCTCTCTGTCCTTTCTTTAGCATTTGTCTTCTAACCACATTTTTAATACATCTGTTTTGCCATGATAATTCCTACAGCTTTTGTTCCCCCTCAGCTTTGAATTTCCCTCTTCTCACATCTTTTAAAGTTACTAAACTCAAATCTTTAAACTCTTTTTCTTCCCACTCTGGCTGTCTTGTAGCACTGTTCGTTTTTACTCTACAAGAAAGCTTATCAGTCCTTTTACTTTTTTTAAAGAACATGGATGTAAAGAATGCCACAACTATCTATACCATTGCCATACTGACTTCCAGCTGTATCAAGCAAGCATTTTTGTCATGGATAAAAAATAAAAAGTATGCTAATATTTTAACAATAATAATAATGCCACAGCCCTGCAGACCTTTTCATTGAACATGGAAGCTGCAATTAGTGTCACGGGATCCCGTATCATGAAGAAACCAGGTCACAGTTCCACAGGCTTCAGTCATGGTTTCAGCAAAGAGATACATTATTTAATACAAAATACATTACACTCACCTGCTTAGCTGTGTGTGATCTTTGCTGAAAGAAGGTTCTGCCTGAAGCTCCAGTTCTGCCTTGCACTGTGTATATAACGTTCGAAACACTTCAATCAATACATCCTCTAGGATGGCAGGGCCTAGGGCGAAATACCAGCAATCACAGTGTTACCCATTACAGCACCACTAACAGTCCACATCTGAAAACTATCCATACCATTAGCTAGCTTTGCTCACTGAAATCATAAAATTCCTCCTCTTCAACTTCATAAACTGCATCAATTTAAGGTGGTTTTTCTGCATTCCAGAAATACAGACAATTAAGGTGCCTGCAAGTATACAAAGCACCAGCAGAGTTCTTTTTCCATACAACGTGTGTGCAATGATGGCTGGATACAAACACACCTACTTTAAAACCTATGCAGTCACATCAAGCATAGCCCATGTTCAAGCCAACACACCCGCTTTGAGGTGTTATTAGCTCAGCTCAGTAACTTGTAGATGTTACTACATGGATTCCTGATCAAAGGTAGCTTTCAACCCAACAGTTGCAAATACCCACCCATAAGATGGCTCGTGCTGATATCATATGAAAAATATACTCAAATATTTAAATGCAAATATGAGGTTATGTATTATGAGCATCTTCCTTTCTTTTAATCTGAAGTGGGTTTTCGTTAATTCCGGATATAGTCTGCAGAATACTTTTTGATACATCACCTCCTTCAGATTTGAGGTCAATCTCAAGTTTGAAAAAAACAACAAAACCAACTTATTTTGAAAGGTGTTCACAAAGTGATTCTGCTTTAAATGTCATTTGCTATTCATGCTTTCTCCCAGCCTCATTGAGGTGCCTTCAGTGAGTGTGCACTCATTGAGTTCAGTAGAAATCTTACTAGCCTCTTCCATCTCAGTTTGCTGAAAGAATAACTCTGCTTACTTCATGAAATCTTAATGTACACATTGCCTCTGAAAATGTACACTGACACCCCAGAAATCACAGGTTACCAGGAAGATGACAAATTCCTCTCAGATATTTTGTTCCTTGTGGTCTGTCTTAACCACGTCCTTTCAAGCTGTACTCTTTAATTGACGTGTTTTTATGCTTTTGTTATCCCACCCGCAAATTTTAGGATAGACTTCAAAAGTAATTTTAATTTTTTCAATTACCTCCAAAACTGTCATGCCAAAGAAAAAGGCAAGATATCCAATACTTAACCTTTGTAACACTTTTGCCTCATCTACCTTTGTCCCATAGCCCTCTGCACTCACCTGCTAAAAAGTGCATCTAAACACTCTGATCGTGGAAAAGGAAAATAAAAAAAAAAAAACAAAAAACCACTAACCACCCACAAAACAAAACAAACAAACAAAAAACCCTTGCTTCCTCTGGACAAATGCTTCTGAAAAAAAGTAATTGTTTTCTTGTTACTATCTCTCAACTCTGTGTATATTAGAAGAAAGAGCAGATTATTCCCAAAAGCTGAAATTTAAAATAGGGAAAGTCACTATTTGATTAAAGAAATGGAAAAGATCCAGTTTGCATTTTTTCCAACATGCAGTTAATTCTCTCCATGACTTTAGCTTACCATTTCCTGTGTTGAAAGTAGAAGAAATTGCATTTGGTAAAAGGTAAATCTAATGCATACATTAAACATACATTAAATACATATTCAATAAAGCTTGGGAGATCTAAGATACCTAGCTAACCTGCCACTACTAAGAATACACCTTTTTCAATTTGACCAAAATCAGATAAAAATTCTTAAAGTAAAACCATGTCAAACAAGTTAAAGACTAAAAGTAAAATGAGAATTACCTAATTCAGGCTTATCCAGCAAACTGATAAGAATTCGAAAAGGTTTTAAGTCTTGCATTAATGTGCTTTCTTCTCCATGCCCATTAACTTGTAATATTCCAACCATTGCCTACAAAAAGCAAAAGCATACAAAAACAAAACCAGAAAACAGTTTTTGAAAGAAAGAGGCAATAAAAGCTGCATTTAAAGGGAAAATTCTCGGTAGTGGAGAGCACTCACTGCAGCTCATTCTCCCCATGCTTAAGTATTCTCTCAACTTTGCCTATGAGGATATTTCTGTGGAACAGATTTTGATAACTTGTATATACTTAAAGTCAAAATAAAATATCATAAACAGATACCAACTCAAAATTTCTTAAGAATAAAAGAGAAGATATGAAAAGTGATGAAGAAATTGTTTGAGAAGGTAAGGCATGTAGATATTAAAGGCTTAATAAATAATAACCTGTCCATCTAGGATAAATGACCTACGTTGCAAAAAACGTTCTTGACTAAGTTGACTAGATAGCAATGACAACTTCAGTATAGAAACTCAGTTTTCCCATTTGTTTTGAGGTTTAGGGAACAAGCTACAGAATTAAAAAAAGCCCAATGAAAGTGCCACTCTGTTTAATTTTTTTCTTCTCTGGCTTCGCTTCTGAGTGAAAACTAGTTTGCTTCTTTCACAGCTTCTAAAAAAGGAGGGCAAAGAAGAGAAAGAAAAAGATGGTCAAGAACAGGTTCCACCTCGCTATCTGCTATAAGCCAAGTACTATCAGCCAGCATCCTGAAAGAAAAATCTTCTCTACTTGAACATGTCATTAGAGGGTCAGAATTTTCAGTAGATTGCATCAATGAGTAAGATGGGGGTGGACTGGATAAAAGAACACACAAAGAGACTGCTAGGGAAGAAGGCAGAAAAAAAGCAATGCTTTTGAAGTTTTTCAAAAGACAGCAAATGGTTTTAGAATGCATATGCAATCTGTAGTATGTAAAGCAAGCCATTGCTTTTAATATCCATAAAACATTTTAAAGCAAAACCCAAATGAATTATCCTCATTACAAAAAATTGGCCACTCTCCATTCTACTGTAGCAGTAGTTCCAGGGAAGAAGGCAGAAAAAAAGCAATGCTTTTGAAGTTTTTCAAAAGACAGCAAATGGTTTTAGAATGCATATGCAATCTGTAGTATGTAAAGCAAGCCATTGCTTTTAATATCCATAAAACATTTTAAAGCAAAACCCAAATGAATTATCCTCATTACAAAAAATTGGCCACTCTCCATTCTACTGTAGCAGTAGTTCCTGCTACCAAAAAAAAAAAAAAA
>NW_010393754.1:10934-26402 GCF_000710305.1 Buceros rhinoceros silvestris | reverse complement strand
AAAAAAAAAAAAAAAAAAAAAAATAATCAAATGGACTATATCAGCTCTACACTGCTGTTAATTCTTTTTGGACAGAAAAGCTTTAATGACACTGACTAAGCTAGAAAGTTGGACAGATTTAAAAGGAAGGCCACAACCTATTAACAAATAGCTAAATGTTGCTAGAAGCTCACCACATTTTATACAGAAGTACATATGAAACTGCATGTCATTCAGGCCTCTCCTCTACACTTGATGATTTCTGAATCATCTACCAAAGGAGGTAGAAGCATGACAAGAGAAGGGTGAAAACGTGCCAAAGAGGTCCTTGCTGCACTGCAATTCTGGGATCTCTTTCTCATCAGTAGATCTTATTACCTTCAGATAAAACTGAAAGTGCTAGCTCTGTGCTGGGTATCAGCTTTAAGCTGTGAGGAGCTAAACTGTGCTCGTGTCAGCTGTGAATACCAGAATCCCCACTCTCATTCCCATAAGTAGCACTGCAATTCTGACTGAATATCAGAAAAATCCTGAACTTACCAGCTTGCCTTAATGATAAAATGCCTTCCTGACTTCACAGTCGTCTTGAAAGACATATATACTTTAATAACCGTGAGAGAAGGAGCACAGTTCTTGAGGCCAGGTGATCTCAGCTCACTTAGCAAGGCATTAAGGGTCATATAGCATGACTGCCACTTTGTGGAACTATTCCTTACTGCCAACGGACAACAGAAAAGAAATTGCCCTTGCCTAGAAGGGAGGAAGACCCTTCTTACTTGGACCTTCTGAACACTATCTGATCAAATTTTTCCAGTTCCCAAGGCACAGAGGAGTTTCCACAACCACAGGAGAAGAGGAGAATTCTCCAACTTCATTTTATAAAAGAACAGGCTCCGGTGCACTGGGCTTATAATCTTCCACGTATGCTACATTCATTGTGGAAGAGGAGAGAGAGAAATCGAGTATTTGTCCTGATCACAGTGTTATTGTACAGATGCACATTATCTCAGGTCTTCATTATTCCACCAAGAAGGTTTTAAAGAGTAGGAGAGAATTCCACAAGAAGACAGAAATTACATGGTCACATTGAGATGGCAAGTTAAAAGATAAAGATCCAGCAACTTTGATCAGCATCCATTTATGAAGATATATGCCACAAGGAAACATCGTATAGCTACCTGGACTAACATCTCCTTAGAGAAGGTGTTGAAATAGTAAGTGGCATGCTCCTCAGGATTGCTGTGCCTTGTACTTCTGGGTCCTATAAGGGCACCATTGTTATCAAAACCTTCGAGCAAACAAAACACAAGGCATATAAGTAACTGTCTCTAAATAGAATATTTTGTCAATTTCTTTAAACTAGAAATCAACACTAGCATTGATAACTTACCAAGATGAAGTCCAAGTAATGTTGGCAAGAGAAAGATGATTTTATAGAGTTTAATATCGGAAACTAAGTGATACTTTCATGCAAACAGTTTACACACAAATTACAAACTCCAGTTTTATGCAACGTATATAATCAAATTACTTCTTGTCCAAAAGAAACCAATGTTCACAAACACTGCACAACGTAGTCCTAGAGTATCTTTAAAAAATGCCATCCCACAAAAATATTTCAATATTAATATTATTGAGAACACAAAATTCAGCATTTTAGATATAAAGGGACAATCACCAAAACATGCTGACATGACTAAGGCACTTGGAGAGAATATCAGTCATATTACACAAAATCAATTTTGTTATTAAAAATTATGTGAAGGAGATAGACCTTTGTTTTGTAATTTTGTATCTTTTCTTTTACCAAGAAATTTTTTTATTCTACAGAAAAACCGGCTTAAGAAAAAAAAATTTAAAAAAAAAAAACAAGATGTCAGTCAAGATATCATACTGCTCCACTGCAGCCTTTTCTACAGTTTTTGTCCTGAAGTGACAAAAATAGAAGGAAAGTCTGAGAAGGTGCATGCCCTTTAGCAGCAACTTACAACAACCACTGTTAACCATGGTTAAGCTAACAGGGGGTTTAAAGAGGCGTAACATGGTTTTTATGCCTAGAGAATGTTAACAGTCCACACAGAGCTATGAACAGTAGGAAGGTATAGCTAACATCAGACTTAAATGATGTCATACAGAACATCAGACTTCAGAGAGTCTTCCAACCTGACTGACTGCCCTCCTCCAGTGTTTTATATTAGGAGTAGATTATCACAGTAATATAAAAGCAGCACAGTGTCAAATGAAAAACAAGGAAGAAAGCTGGATTGCCAGAAGATCTGTCCAAATATATAGCAAATATGTTCACAAAATAGGACCAGGAGCAGTCACTCTAAAATATCTTCTTAAGTTATACTATCTTTCACTGGAGACTATGCTCATGAAATAGCTCTAGAAGAAGGTTGCACAACTGAAAAAAGCAGAACGATATTTTAAACACATAAAATATCTCTTTCAGTGACAGCAAAAAGGCATATCTAATCCACCAAATTTAGATGAAACATTAGAGCAGCTTTTAACCTGGAAATTATTTTTCTCCTAAATTGAAAAATGTGGGTATGGAGCATGACAGTGCATCTCACTGCCTTTCTTTAAAAGATGAGTAATTTGCAAGTCAGTGTCTTGAGAAATGATTAACCAAAGCAGCTGAGATTTTTTCACACTTATGTTCTAAATCCCTGCAACTTCTACAACAACAAAACCAATCCTCTCACGCAAAACACCGTTCTTAACTTCATCTCTCCCTTTGTAACTTCAGTTCTCTCTCATGTTCCTCGACTACCTGCTTCCCTGCTCCCCCATCACCCACAGGCTACCTGCCTCCCATGTCTTAACTCATCTGGGAAAGATGCGAGTACTGCTGGGGAAGGATCTGGGTAGCCTAAGAATTGCTGGCGAGCTGGGAAGTCACACAAAAAAGGAAACAGCAGACCGTAAGACAGTCTTCCACTCAAGTAGGGAAACCATGTCTCCCCGTTCAGTCTCTGGTTTCTGTGACACACTTGGGAACATCCATGTCAGAGACCCCGACTTTTCTCAAAGTGGGCTGAAAGTGGTTTTAAAGAGTGACAGGCCAGTTTCATGTGACCACGGGGTTCATTTCGTCAAAATAACAAGGCCGTGTAAGAGTATTTTCTGAAATATTCTGATGGCTAGTTTTCCAAATATTCCCTAAATTGTCTGAGTCTTCTAAATACCTATTATTCTCTGCCACCCTCTTCTGATTCCATGCTGGTTTCATATAAAAAGAATTAAATGCATATTGTATGGATAATCTACCATTCGGTAGGTGTAAAAGGTGCATCCTGTCCTTGATAGACTTTTATCCCAGAAAGGTGTTGAAATAATGTTCTAGTTGCAAGGAGAATGTGATTGATTTGTTAATTCAACCATGTCAATACCTAATGAAACTTAAAGTTTGCATATTCAGGCCTCCATCAACATAACATCAAGATTTTTCAGCATTCTTTTATCTACATCACTTCTATGTTGTTGCATTCCAACTGCCTTCTACACTATACACCTGTTCCCTTTTTTCCATTTTGTTTTTGGGGAGACAAGAGTTGCCTCTCAGTGTCTGCTTGTGCAGGCCTAGCGCACCAAGCTCTACCCCTGAATGTGGCCCATAACTGCTGCTATACGGAAATGTACCAATAATTCATATAAAGGGAAGGAGTTACAGCATGACATCCTTCATCTTTCATGACCGTGGAAAGAAACAGTGCATTTCTTCCTTATGATACAAATTTACTATTTCATTTTTCCAAGAATCTATGTCTGCAGTATGGCAAAATACTGCTAAGGAACACAGGATCCTTCCTCTGCTTTTTGTCTTTAATTACATTGTTCACTAACTTACCTAGAAGCCATGCATAAAGCCTTCGGTTGAGTGACATATCCCTGCGCAGTACTACATGAAGGGCTGCTGACAAAATTCTGATCATGTCTGGACGTGTTGCCTGAAGAAGTTAGAAACACGATTAGATGTAACCATGCAAAGGAACACTTTTTCTATGCTAGAGCGCACTAATTTCTGAATTCAGAACAGTACAAGAAACCATAATCTTGCTCTTAGGAAACCAAAGTATGATTATTATTTGGAACAGACACTTTGTAATAGTATGCATCCTTTATGACCAGCAAAATACTTGACTCCATTAACAACTCATTTTTGTTACAAGACATTTCATTTTGTTTATTAGGTAAAAGCCTTGGAAGCAAATTAAACTAAAATCCAGTGTGGGGAAAAAAAAAAAACAAAACAAAAAGAAACACACAGAAGAATTTTAAATGCCTGTAAATCTCTTAGTACTGTAATTGTTTGTGTAAGTCTTAATATATAAAAAATGGTGTATTGATAATTTCACCATTCTAGCATCTAAACAGAGACACTCTAAATATTCCTGTAGTAACTAATAAACATGAATGAACCACTTCCACAAGCAAGAACACAGTTCTTTTTACAGGAAAGTGCAGGTTTTCCATGATTTCTAACACAGCGGGAATCAACTTTGTGGAAGTTTTCCTCCAGGAGTAAAGTAAATCACAGAACATTTCAAAACAGAAAGAGACTAACAATAAATGCAGTCCAAAAAGTTACCTAGGATTTGTAAGTTCTCTCTCTCACTACAACTAGGGCTAACTGCTCACCCAAGACCAACAATAATTTTCAATCCTCTAGTGTTCTGAATCAGTCACACTAAGAGCGTTAATTTTTGCTGCTTTTGAGCACTGAGAAGTGGAAACTTGGACATGAATGTTTCTCATCGAATTAGAACAAAATAGAAGTTTTTGTATAGACTAAACATTATAATTTATATTGGGTTTGCACACACAGAAGTTAAAGCTAACTTCAAAGTTAACCCATCAAGTTAAAAAGCAGAAGGGCAGAGATCACTACATCAGGACAGCCAAACCTATTGGAGAAACTCTTACATATGACTCCAGTTCAAGCCTGGAGAAAACCATTAACAAAGACTGACTAAATACTGCTACTGACTTAAGAAGTGGAGTACATTTAAGAGTTTGTCAATTCATCTCTCATGTTAGTAACTTACCTGGCTCATGTGGAAAGGAAAACAAAAAAGGATAAGGTCCAGTGTGCTCCTCTGTACTAAAACACTGGTATCTTGCACTGATGTGCTCACTGCTTCCACCTGAAGTAATGGCAGACCCCCAAAAATTATTATTTACTGTAGTATTTTAAGAAGGTAGATGCAAGAGAACACTCACAAAATAAGAACAGTTGTTTATAAAAAGTGATATGTTCAAAATGAAATGATTTTGAAATTTTGAGTAACGAAACAATATAAAACAGGAAAACAAGCCATTTCGCCATTAACGAAACATATAATCAGCACAGACTCCCTGAACTATACAAACATTGATGTTTTGATTTTTTATATTACCAAATACCTCAAGTTTAAAAGACAAAATAATACTCTCTATTTTTCAAAAAGTACAAGAAAACACAACCACTTTTAACTGAGGTGTGTCATGAACGGAATGTTTTATACAAAAAATAAGCAGTTTTGAAATATTAACTCAGATTTCCAACACGTTTATCATGCACAAAAAAAGCAGCTTAACTACAGCTGTAATAAATAAACATGTACTTTAATCTCTTCAAAGACTATGTTCAAAGGAAGAGAAGACATCTAAGCCCCCCCCGAAGTATATTATTATATAAATAAGTAACACCAATGTCTCCATTGTTCCAAAAACACACTACCATCAATTCAATATCACTGCCAATTATGTAGAGTTGATCTTCCATTGAAAGCTTCCTGTTCAAATGGGAGAGGACATAGGTGATCCCAGGCAAGCGAACTGCAGGGCTTGTGAGAAGGCTACCCCAGAGAGCACTGTAGAATGCCGACTGATCCACAGCTGAGGCAACCTTCTCCAACAGTGTGTTCGTTCTGCAGTGAAATCAAGTCAGCTGAATTAGGGCGGGTATCACAGTCCCTGCCCCCAGTTTTAATAAATCTGACAATAAATTGTTACAGGAAGGTCAAAGCTTTCTTTTGGGAGGCCAAGAGAAGCCCCAGTTATACACTGAATGTTATAACGCAGCCTGAACATAGTGATCTAACTAGCAAGCCTGTGGGCCAGCCTGGCTTGCAAAAGCTTCTGCTGGCCCATAGCTTCTCCTTATGCACTCCTTATGTTCAAAGCGCCAGATAACCCCCTCATCTGCTACTTAAAGCCAGCTGTTGCTACAGAGGTTTCAGAGAGACGGCAGGAAAGCACAGCTTCTGAATAAAATCAAGCAAACAGCTTCTGCCCTCTCATTCTGTGTACTGAGCACTTTAGGCAATAACAGGGCATAAAAATATGACAATTATTTGAGCATAAGCAATCCCTTCCCCTGTCCTCTTCTCCCCACTCATATGACAGCATCACTACACCTATGGCAGGCCCCAGGAGACAAGCTGAGCAGTCCTTGTTCCCTGCTGTAGTGATGCCAGCTACACTGTGCGTATCTACCTACGCAGAAACAGCAAAACACGATGTTAAATTGCTCTTTCCATACAAGTCATGAAAATTCTAGATGCTGAAGTTGAAAGTATCAAGAATACATAAGCATGTGAACAAACTCCAAGAACACAAAGCTGTGGAGTGTAACCTCATCCTTTAATATGTTAAGATTCTAGCCCAGCATCCCAAACTCCACAGTGAAGATCACGCAACTGGGATGTAGACTTGCTAGGTAAGTGAGCTATTACCTGCCAGGCCACTCTGCTAGAAATAGAGTAATAACCTATAAAGACAGGTGGATCATTGCTGTCTCTTACATAGGTGGTTTAATGACAATTTAGGTATCATAATGAGTAAATCTTAATGATAGAAGCTTTGTTTGTTTTCTTAAATTGAGTTAAGATAGGTATTTTGGACCAGGAATGTTATGGCAGTACTACCTTAGAGGAAACCCACGGAAAAGAAACAAGCAGCATGTAACACATCTCAATCCATAACAAGAATCATAGAATCATTTAGGTTGGAAAAAACCCTTAAGATTATTGAGTCTGACTGTTCACCCAGCACTGCCAAGTCACTGCTAGCCATGTTCCTCAGCACCACATCCATGCACCCTTTAAATACCTCCAGGGATGGTGACTCCACCACTTTCCTGGGCAGCCTGTTCCACTGCATAAGAACCCTCTCAGTGAAGACATTTTTCCTAACATCCAATCTAAACCTCTCCTGGCGCATCCTGAGGCCATTTCTTCCTGTCTATCGCTTGTTACTTGGAAGAAGAGACCAAAATATAACACTAAGTCTACTTAATATCAATTCCCTTTGAAAAACAGGAACAACTAACAATTAATTTGTTATAATTGATGTTAAGATTCTTCTTCCATACTATGCCATTGTAATTAATACTACAGGGTGAAATTAAATACCACCTATCTTTTAGAAAAAATCCTACACAAAGTATTTAATGAGAAGTTGCAGGAAAAAAAAAAAAACAACAGATCAAGCATATCCCTTTATTAACATACCTATCCTTACCTTTCGTAATACTCTGACCCCTCCTCTAACCCAGGCAGAATCCCAGTTAACAGTCCTTGCAGTCCTGGTTTCAATGTCTTCCCCAAAGGGAGGTAATAAATCTCATACAGGCTCAATAACGTTGGCTTGACAGACATAGCGGCATTGGCAAGGAGTGGAAATAGTCCAGAACTGTGAAGAATAAAACACATATATTTTTAGGAAGCTTCTCACGTAAGACAACTGCATGTATATCTTAAGACTGTTACAGGCATATCAGTTTATCATCTTAGAATTTTGCACAGACATAGACCATCATACGACATGATTGCCTTCCACACTGACAGATTAGCATGTCCAGAACAGTATTAGGGGCTTTATTAGTACTGTGCAGCAACTGCTGAAGGCCCGGAGATGACTCTGTCTTTCATCAGTAAAATAATTATAAAGCAGAAGCACCTTTGCAAAACAAAATGTTAACTTTTCCCATGCAGAACTAAGTCACAATGGAAAATGTATTTAAAAATACATTGGTTTTGCACTTATGAAAAAAACTAAAAATGGATGAGAACATTTGAGGAAATTTATAGAAATATCTTTCTGTAAGAACACGAAAACTAATTATGTTTTACTTCACCATGTAATCTAAAGATAAGTTTAAAATTTATACTGTTAAGTGAAATCAAAGTACATATTTACTTCAGAAATTCAGTTTAAAAACAGATTCTCAGACTAACAATAAATCCTCTGTTCATGATGTAGCATTTAAAGGATTAAAAACATTGAAAGTATGTTTTGAGTTTAATATGAACCTAAGAGAGTGTGTGTGTGTTTATGAAAGTTACAAATGTGATCAGCTCAGGGGAAGTCACCTACATACTAAAAACATGTTTGCTATTCCTACTAAATATCATAAATTATTACAAACAGCACCAGTTATCAAAGGCACGTGAATACAACTGCAACTTTCAAAGTCACTGAGGAGCAGGTTAGAAGACTCCTGACATATGAAGAAGAAAATGAAAGAAGAATAAAAAAAGCTAAGCTTGAGACAAGGGTCTTAAAGTATACACCTACAAATACACTATTTAAAAAAAAAAAAAATCTTCTTTGTGGATACGATGCTACAGGGGAAAAAAAAAAAAAATCTTTCCAAAGTATGAAAATGTTTATAAAGATTATTTTTGCCATTTTCTAGCTAGAAGAACTACTGCTTTGTCATTGTCAATTGTTTTTTTTCTGCAGGAACTGTCCTATTGTTCAATAACCTACACACTACCCCACAGTCTGTCTTTGTAAGACTGCTAGTCATCCTCCAAGATTTGATGTTCAGACAGTGCCATTCTGCTTGCATGAAAAATACTGGAATCTTTGATAATGCCTTAATGTGAATGTCAAGTCTTCTCCCAAGCATCAGTAACAACAGCTTTTAGTTACATTACACAAGGCAGCATTTTCCACTGCCCTTGAACTTACTTGGTATTTCGGCTACTGAATCACTGCACAAGCAAAACCCATGAGCTATGAGCTTACAGAACATTTAAAAACAAGTGAAAACACAAAACGGAGGCACGCCTCTCCCCCCCTCACCAAGTGTAACTATATATAAACATCTTGACAATGCAAGACAGAATAGCTGATGTTAAGGCATACAATTTATTTCCAAGCATTAATATGCACCTATTGGAAGCACAAAACGGTGGAAAATTACAAAGCTCAGTATTGCTGATGAATGTCTGGCGGTCAAAGCAGAATAAAGGCTGGATAAGATCCAGCAGTGTGTATTTCCATGGCACCGGGGAGGAACGTGAAGTGAGGTGGAAGCCACACAGTCCTGTTCTCTCGTTCACCTCTGAGGTTGTACCAAGAGGTGTTTTGTGCCACTACTCAGAAGTTATCACTGCCAAAGGAACAGCAGTTTGACCACAGTCCACCCACACACTTGGTGCTAATTGGGTATAACTATTACCCCAATTGCGTACCTAACTGGGGACAAGACTTTTGGCACCAAACTGTAAGGAGAGATCAATGGGTTTGTCCTCTCTCGCCCCCCAGAAGGGACGCCTTTTGGCAAGATGTGCAAGCTCACCATTACAAGTGCCTCCTGGGAGATTAAGCTTGTGACTGCAAGAGCTACATAGCTATACTGTAGTTTGTGCATTTATCGAGGGCAATCCTAAACAATCTGTATATGCTGCATAGAAACAAACGGTACTATTTGTGCGCCCGACCTGCTTCTTCTGGAAAGTAGACAGACCTACAGCAAACAGGTTATTCATGCATCCGGTGTGGGGCCTAGTCTCAGATCTCTTCACTAAATGCAACGTTAAATTGCTGTCACAGACAGGACTGCCATGGATAAACTACTGCATGAACATAACTTAGCACCACCCCAAGCAGGTATGGAATGGGCCCAGAAATTCTGTAAAGATGAGGACAAGGTGGTAGAGCAAACAAAACAGTGTAAGAGTCAACAGCAAGTAAAAGAAGGAAAAGGTAAAGGAGTTATTTGTGCCGTCTTGGCGGCTTGTTTTTCATCATCATCGTGGGTTTGGTTTTCGGATCATCATGATGGCTTGGCTTCGCGAACGAAGATCTGGGAAGGGCTTTTCCCACGCTCACTGCAAGCGATGAGTGCACCCTTCGGGCCTGTGCAGTGGATTTTTTAGGTGAGGCGCAGCGTGCACGGAACTGGCGCCACCCTTTACACCTGAGGATCATCTGCCAGGGCCTAGCAAGCTTGGACGGTGACAGCAAAGTCCTTGGGTTGTAGGTTTGTTTAGAGTATCCTTCTCTTAGATGATGGATGAGCCTTACAGGGCTAAACGAGCTCCATCTGCCCGGGTTTGGAGTCAGAGTTGTCCTTCTCCCAGGATGGTTGCCCAAAGGCTAGTGAGCCCATCCTGCCCGTGGACACACTTTGTCTGACCCTTCAGTTGAGACCTGTCTGGCTTGGGAGACCCTACCGGAGGCATATGCCACCACCAGCACAGCTCTCAACCTCACAAGGGCACGCAAGCTCCTTCCCCACGACAAGGGGGTGCCCATGAAAGAGTCGCTGCTCTACCTCTGGACATCACAGGCACGGGGCGGCCGGGGCCTGCCAAGAACAGGAGTCCCGGAGGAATGTTTATCATATACACAAAAAGAAATCAAAATGCCCCAACTCCATGAAAAGACTTCAGATGTAGAATATACAGCTCTGAAGTTGAAGAATGAGGAACTTAAAAGCATCACTGGCTTTTGAGAAGGAGACATGGGAAAATGGAAAGACGAGTACATGAATTTTTAGGTAAAAACAAGCAACTAGAAAAACTACTGGCTGTGGCTGAGCAACAAGAGGAACAGCTGCAGGGAAGGTTAGATAAACTACTTGACTGAATCTGAGGCAGAGCATTCTCTAATGTGGTCCAGGACATCTATAAATCGATACACTGTGAGGATCCTGATGGAGATGGAGACATTCAGTATGATAGTGACCTAGAGGAAAACCTTGACCCTATACCAGAACCAATAAAAGTTTGGCCATTAATTGAGAATTAAATTGCTGATGGGGGTGGGGGCAGGGATGGAGAAGCCCACACTACCATCCCCTGCTCCCCAGCCAAGGTAGCTAAATTGCAGGAAAAAATATTCCAGGCACCCAGAGGAATTGGAAACAGAATACGCATAGCTGGTCGCCCTCAAGAGCGAAGATCAGGTCTTACTGAGTGAGGGAGAGGCAGAAGGGTATTGGGGACCTGGAGTATTTCTAACTACCACCCCAGGTAACTGATTAACTACCCGAGTTACTTACTGGACTGGAGGCATAGACCCACAGGAGAGAGGAGAGACTTTTATCATTAAGACTTCAGGATTCTCAGATCTGGCAACCTTCGAGCAAAAGGCAGCATGTGTGCAAGAGATGTATGGGAGAGGTGTATAAAGGCAATGCTAGCAATGCTAGCTCCCATCAATCCAGCCAGGTCAACCCCTCTCATTCATGGCCTTCCAGAGAGTCTAAAAATATAGTATCAAACACCCAAGATCATACACAAATGACCTGTGCTATGAATGTTGCTGCAACTGCAGCGTGACCACCAAGGGAGCAAATTCACGTATCTACCTGGAGCGAACTTGTCCAGGCATCAGTGAATTATGGGCACTGCATGGGCTGGGTTGGAACAACCTCTGGGAAGCCACCTGAGCCCCCCAGCAAGTCCGTCAAATCCATACCGGTACACACAGGCCAGAATCTAGACCACGATTTGACCCAGATTGAAATGCCTTATGGCATAAAGCTTTAGCCTTGGAAGCACGTTACATGTGATATAACTACAAGCCAACTTACATGTGATATAACTACAGCTGACCTCCAAGTTTGAGTACAGTCATTACGACAAAAACTCAGAACAAGATAAAACAAGCCATTCAGCTGGGTGCAAATCCACTCCTGCTAGGACTGTACCTTCAGCCCTGCCGCAGGGCTTGATTGATCTAAACAAAAAGACAAAAAACTTGCACCCCCAGGGAGGACAGTGAGCCAACCCTCCTGGCAGGTTCTGGGTCTACAATGGCTCTCGAACAAAAGCCATGAACAGATTATTAGCATCCCAACAGGACCAAGGAAAATTTGTGTAGACTTTCTCACTCCTTTTCCAATACCACTTAAATTACAAAGGAAAAAACTAATGTGAGCACATTGAAAGAAGTGCTAACACTTCAGTTACTTTTCGTACTGCACATACATGCATAAAACTTTGTTTATTTCAATGAAGAAATAATAAACTCCAGGTTTTCTAGCACAAAGTTGGTTCCTAGCAAAAGTTTAGGTGATTTGATTATCTTCTGATACACAATATTCAGCAGAAGAGTACCACACAAGCACTACTAACATGAGGGAAAGAAACTGACTGATTCTTGCTATATAACAAAGCAATATTATAAATATAAAATGCAGGAAACCAAAAGCTCCTCAACTATGCTTTAATTATTTACTGTTTTACTGTTTAAATTACTGTACCTGTAGAGGAAAAGATCTTTGGCCAATCGCTTGGGTCCAATGATTTTGAAAATGATCTCATATGTTTCAAGTGCCTTCCGATGAACCCCTCCCGGCAAAGCTGGATGAAGGCATTGTGCTAAGCGCTTGCCTATAGTCAGCTTTTTTGGTACTACCTGGTACTTTGCATTGTTCTGTAGCACCTGATAAATCAACACATGGAAAAAAAACAGCACAAAACAAGTTAATCATCAAATGCACATTTTATAACTCAGTTCCTGAACTTGGTCAGTAAGTCACAACTCAAGGGAAAAAAAAAAAAGAAAGAAACAACCTGTTAAGATGTTCGGTAGAGCTTTTTCTTTGCAATGCCTTTCACTGTACGCTTGCTGTAGATGGAATTTCAAAGCCATTTAAAACTACACTTGCAATGGGCTCCTTACTTACAGCTTGTCCGTTTCTTTTTACTCATCCTTTTGAGGACAAAAATTACTATCTCCATTTGTTAAAAATTATTTCCAGTAGCTCAAAAAGGACTATTAAACTGTGAGTGCTAATTTTGGCATAACTTGAAGAACCTGTCATAGAGGGAGACAACATATGAAACTCTACTGCCTGAAATACTAGAATCATTTCAGGACTGGAACATAGAGTTGCAATTACATCTTCAGATTCTTCTTTCCCAATACCATAGCCTTCACTTTGTATACATGTGCAGCAAGAACTGTTGCAATCAAATAAATGACAGAAACAGGAGTTTACTCAAAGAAATTATGCCATTGGCATTGACAACTATAGTGTCATTCTTGATTTTCCACAAAGTTCAATGGGTAGAATGTAAATGCTTCAGACCTGTGATTTTCTATGCCAAATTCTGCAAACCTTCATGTTGGTAAAATGTGCATATGTAAAGGGAAATCTATGACCCTGACTGAAGACCCCTAGAAACACACAGGACTGATCAGAACAAGATTTTTATGAGTATCTTGACCTGTACTCATTTGTAAACTGCTACTAGAGATCTCGATGATACTACACCTTCAACTTCTTAACTGTTAAAACGAATCAAAACAATAACGTTCTCTGGTCAATGAATGCTTCATAGAAATATTGCCAATATTTATACTGGCTACTATTTTTCACACTATTTCAGTAACATTGAATGACATTAGAAGAAAATGTTAGTAACAGAAAAAGATGTAGCATTTATTTCCACTAGAAAAGTAAATAACTTTTCCCTTTACTTACAATTACAAAGGGTTCAACTGTAAGTCATTTGTTTGCTCCCCGCACACACCCAACATTTGGCTCAGACTACTAAAATACCCGCAAGAACCGTAGACTGCTAGAACGTTGCACCTCTGTATTTTTACCCTTTGCCAGTTCCCGAATCTTTTCCAAGAGCACCTGCCAGGCATACCTTGTTTAGCTTTCCAAGTGCTGATATTAAATCTGCCCATTCACTGGAATATTCAAAGTTCTTCAGTGCTTTGTCAACAGCTGCTACATAGTTTCTGTACTTGGAATCAGTCAGTAGCTCCAGCTCCTCCGTGTTCATCCTCCCACGGTATCCCCACTAGAAACTAGCTTGCAATTCATGTACAGACATTACCTGCTTGAAATAAAAAAAATAAAAACCCTGAAACCATTGTTTCCAGAGACATATTATCAAAACTATTTTCTATAAAGGGCACTACATTTTCCTCAAAGGAAAAGATCAGTCTGAAACCAGTTTACAGCAAACCTTAAACAAAAGTTAACATATTGCACACAAATATTAAAAGCATCCAAAACAGTACATTCGTAATCAAGTCCTGTTTTAAAAAAAAAAAAAAACAAAACAAAAAACCACACACCACAAACAAACAGACAACTCCACAAACCCAAAACACCCTAGAAAATTAACGTCCTGTCCCTTCTCCCAAAACCCCTGTTTATTCTAAACAATACAGCAAAGGGAGTTTTTGTTTTCTGTTTTTCTTCCTCTGGGTCCATCACCAGAAAAAACCACCTTTCCACAAATCAGCCCTTCTGAGAAGAGAAGACCAGTCTTTCTGAATCACTTCCAGGCAGAAGACAAGAATGAAGGACACATGCAATAGTCACCCACTATTCAAGAGTACTTCCATGCATCAACACTTCCATTTACAAGACCTGCTATTCTAATTCTGCGATGCAACTCTACTTTGTTTTTGTATTATCGTCATCCATGCACAACAAAAGTATGTTTGCTAGTCTTCTGCAATTAGCAGCTTTTGCAATTTGCTCTACATATTTTCATCATGTGGTAGTCTACACCGAGTAATTAGGATATTCAAGTCCCCGAAACACCACCTCATACTTTTATAGGCCATGTGCTATTTATTTCATGAAATGCAATCACTATTAAAAAGAAATGTAGTTTTAAAGCTGCTTTAATCCCAAGCTACTACAGCTCATAATGGGAAATCCTACTGTAGCACAGCTGTGAAAAACACAGCCTTTGTGCCCTTTTAACTGGAGTCTTTGGAGATTTTTCTCTGACACTCAGCCTCAGAAGAGACTTCACACTCTGCAGATACTGCTTTCTTCTGTCTTGATTGAACAAAAATGTGAAGAAAATTGTGGGCAGAAGGGCAGGATGAAGCCCCGTAGACCAGAAAAAAAACCAAACCCAAACAAACCACACAAAGAAGGTATAAAGAAGCTGTATTCGTCAGATTGTCTACCAGGTATGATAAATAGAGTCAACACTGAAACCAGCAGCTTCAGTGAGCCCTTCCAAAACAACTGCAGAACACGCCTCATTGGCCCCTACACCCAGTGAGCAGCAACTTGACAAAATTTTGAAATGAAAAATGCCTATGAAATAATAGAACAGAAAAACTATCAGAAATAAAAAGTGACATTCTGATTTCTGGTGGTTTTACAATTGATGGAGATAATAAAAACCACTCATCTTTAAATTCCACTCAGGAAGAAGTTTAAGTGTTTAAGCATTTTTAAGTGTTTTAAAGTGTTTTTAGACCAATCGGAAG
>NW_010393754.1:3491-10806 GCF_000710305.1 Buceros rhinoceros silvestris | reverse complement strand
GAGATTAACAATTCAACTTGTATTACATCATGTAATAAACACTCTCCAGCTGTGCAAGACGCATTTTCTCCCTTACATTCAGATGGAACATCCTGTGTTTCAGTTTGTGTCCACTGCCCCTTGTCCTGTCACTGGGTACAGCTTGAGAAGACTCTGGCCCCATCCTCTTGACACCCACCCTTTAGATATTTATAAACATTGATAAGCTCCCCTCTCAGCCTTCTCTTCCCCAGGCTAAACAAACCCAGGCCTCTCAGCTTTTCCTCATAAATGAGATGCTCCAGTCCCCAAATCATCTTCGTAGCCCTCCGCTGGACTCTCTCCAGTAGTTCCTTGTCTCTCTTGAACTGGGGAGCCCAGAACTGGACATAGTACTCCAGATGTGGCCTCACTAGGGCAGAGTAGAGGGGGAGGAGAACCTCCCTCGACCTGCTGATCACACCTTAAAGCACCCCGGGATTCCGCTGGCCACTGCTGGCCTATGATTAACCAGGGCTCCCAGGTCCTTCTCTGCAGAGCTGCTTTCCAGTAGGTCAACCCCTACCCTGTACCAGTGCATGGGGTTATTCCTCCTCACGTGCAGGATCTTACACTTGCCCTTGTTGAACTTCATTCAGTTCCTCTCCACTCAGTTCTTCCACCTGTCCAGGTCTCACTGAAGGTCATGTTTTGTATCATCAGGAAACTTGCTAAGGGTACACCTTGTCCCTTCAATCAGGTAATTTACGATTATGTCGAACAAGACCAAACCCAGTACTGACCCCTGGGGAACACTGCTAGCTACAAGCCTCCAACTAGACTCTGCAACACTGATCACAACCCTCTGAGCTCTGTTGTTCAGCCAGTTCTCATTCCACCTCACTGTCCACTCAACCAACCCACACTTCCCAAGCTTCCCTAGGAGGATGTTATGGGATGTAGTGTCAAAAGCCTTGCTGAAGTCAAGGCAGACAACATTCACTGTTCTCCTCTCATCTACCCAGGTAGTCACACCATCACAGGTGGCTATCAGACTGGTCAAGCATGATTTCCCCTTGGTGAATCCATGCTGACTACTCCTGATAACCTTCTTTTCCTCTACTTGCTTACAGATGACATCCAGAAAGAGTTGCTTCATCACCTGTCCACGGATGGAGGTGAGGCTGACTGGATCTTCCTTCTTGCCATTTTTGAAGACTGGAGTGACACTGGCTTCTCTCCAGTCCTCTCCTGTGTTCCATGACCTGATGGAGAGTGACTTAGCAATTACACCTGCCAGCTTTGTCAGCTCTCATGGGTGTATCTCATCAGGGCCCATGGATTTTCGGGTGTCCAAGTTGCCTAAATAATCTCTAACCCAATGAATAAAAAGGCCAAGAATTAAAAATCTTTTGCCCTCTTGATTTTGATGGCAGACTAATAATGACAGACTGTCTCCAAGGCAGAACAATAATGCAAACCATTACTTAAAAACCCCACATACTCTGGGTGCCAAATTGATAGATTTTGTATTATTCCACTGGCCTAAAGCACTTAGATCTCTCCTTTTATTTAAAAAGTTTTGTTTTATAGCAACCAGTTTTCTTTGGATTAAGTCCAGAAAAAGATCAGGTTTGCTTTGAAAAAGCAGTAGAATGCCAATAGATTTCTCAAAGAGACAAAGAGTGGTAAACCCACCAACATCGGACCTCCAAAAGTAAAAAAAAAAAAAAAAAGGACCAGTATACAAAAGCAGCACAATTCTTATTTTTCCAAGCACAAAGTGTGGAGAAAGAACTTGACACAGCAGATAATGCTTTCTGACTGAAGAAAGCATCAGCATCCTTTTTTTCCCCATCCAGCTAAAGCATAAATGCAACCACTTATGGCTGAGTGGAAAACAGGGCTCTGTCTTCCTCAAGTGCTTGAAAAACCTGAAAGCTGAGAGTGGTCTGATTCAGGATTATCAAAGACTAGACAAAACAAGCAGGAACACAGGGTTTAACAGATAGCTTTTTTTCAGACTTACTAACCAATCAGAGTATTTTCTTCCCTTTAGGAAAAAAAATCTTCCCTTTAAAACCAAAAAAATAACCTATACTTTTCGACAAGTCTATTGCACACCAGCGGATGTTAATGAACTTGCTCTAGTCACGTAATTGATATTTACATTTATTCATGTGTTATCAGGAAGTTTTGTATAGAGAAGAAAACATATACTCTTAAGTTTTCTTACTACTCTGTAGTTATGGTCTCATTTTTCTTTAAAAAAAGTTTTATATAGTTTTAGGTTACATGGACATAAAGAATTTACTGTGTGGTTTTTCCCCCCCACAATGAACAGTCTTTATTTTAAACAATGCATCTTCCAAATCATTTCAGTAGCCATAATAAGCCAGGCATGCAGAGAAGACACTATGTAAATATTATGTATTATTTTTATAAACCTGGCACTATTTTTATTCTAAGATCCTTGAAACTGCAGGAATGACTATTTTTATTAGCTCTCATACATAAATATATACTTGTCCTACAAGGCTTACTTTTTATTTAGCTTGAAACCATTCCAAAATATATTTAACTTTTTCTTGGTTTTATCACGTATTCTTATAGATGAAGAGAACAGAAAAGTATCAGTAACAACAATGATTTAATTTTACAGCACCTGAATTTCAATACAACGTTAAAGCTAAGTAACATCTATCTCCTTACAAGTATCACACAATTACTCTTTCATAGTTTAACTACTTTGAAAAACGAGGTAAATAACAAAATTTGACAGATCAAAACTGTTGAAAAATAGCAGTTGCTGCTGCACCATCAAACAGCCCAAAGGATAAACCATTGATCTTGCCACTCCACAACCACCATTTAGCATGAGGGCCAACTTTTGGAATGTTTTTTATTTATTTCTCTTTCTAAACAAAGGTATGAAGAGCACTGTCCTTTACTCCTGTTGGGTTTTCACCTTTTGGCATACCTAATGAGACAAGACAAGCTTCTCAGACTGAATGTTCAGCCACTCTCATGAATCTGTATATAGGCAATCATTGACCTGTTTCATGACCATGCCTCTTTTTAATGGATAACAAAAAGCAAATGGGGGTGTCTAAGCAGAAGGCTTATCAGTCAGGAAGAAACTACCTAAGAAGTGCTATACACTTTCAAACAATTTCATAAAATCATTTTTAAATTATAAACGGTTGGAGAGGTAAGTCCTGACACTTAGCTACTTTCCACTTCACCTTCATAGGGATTCAAAAGCAGACACCGTACAACTCTGGATATACTGGGATGCCTGCAGAGTCTTCAACTATGACTCGGACAAGGAAAGCAGTTACCTGGGCCTGTGGATCTCCTTTTGTTGGGGGTTGTGTTTAGTCTGTTCACAGAGTAGCCTTCAATTCCCTTTATCAATAAGGTGGTATTAGTTTTCCTTTGAGCCATGTTAAGATAATACTGCTACAGCTGTGTTCTCCACAGCAAATCCTCATCTTTAACAACACATGTGCCTAAAAGCCTTCTGCCTCACATCAACACAAACTATTTACCTGTTTTAAGAGGCTCTAAATGGTTTTCTCTGAAGCTGGGGAAACTTGATTGAGAAAAAGAACATCATCAACATGTATTCAATAAAAGCAGCTTTCATCTAGACCGTGTCTCAGTTTAATCACAAGGTTATAAGACTTCCCAACCGTTCACGAGTTCTCCAGTATTTGTTGTTCCCCAAAGCTCCTCTTCAGGTTTGATTTGCTACTGTTCCACTCTTGCCTTTTTTTGAGCCTCACAGAATTGCTCTACTTGTCGTCTTCTGCAATATGGAAATGTTCTCTTTCTGGTACAGGTCAAGGGGCTGATTGCTATGGAGCACAAATCTCCGTGCATACTGTCACTACAAGAATTCTCAAGACTTGTCCCAAGTACTGCAAGAACCTGAGCTCAGAAACTCATTCCCTTAGAATTCTGCAGAGTTTCAGCTTTGCAGTATTTCAAGGCTTTTCTAAAATTGTTTACTGTTTCAAGCGTGGCTATGGGACATACAGCAAAAGAAGCAATAGATAATTAGAAAGCAGATGAGAAAAATTTCATATTTCACAGTACTGATCTATTGCTTTTTAAGCTGTGTACAGTGCCCACATACCAAGCTGGAAACTGCAGAAACACATTTTTATTTAAATAGACTTAATGCAAACACAGATGTGAATACATGGAAAACAGAAGCCTTGTCATTTGGTAATTTATTATGCTTTGCTTCCCCTCAGAAGCATTTAGAAGCATGAATACAAAATAAATACTGCAAATCCAAGGCTAGCCCCTTAAGATAAAAATCAAATGTTGGAAATATGTATATTCTTTTATCACCAAAGAAAAAGAGATTCCAATTACAGCTAATTATTTCTAAATTGACTTTCTACAGAATCCTCTTACTTCAGAATTTACAGAGGCATCTCTAATGTCTTCTGAAGAGTAAGAACTGTTTGAGCTTGTTATTTTGGATAATTGCTATTCAGTAGAGTAATGAAAGATGTAAAAAACACCCATATTACCCAAATAAATCACAAAAAACCTCAAAAAACCAAAAAACAACCAAACCAATCCAGAATGTACAATTAACTATAATTAGCCATGATCTCTTTAGTACCATGCCACATCACAGAGCACGTAAGATCTAATATTGTGATTAATAAGTTCCCAGTACATTTTTCTACCCAGTCAAAATTTACAAGTGGAAACAGCTTATTACATTTTTCCATAGGAAAAAAAGGCCACTGCTTTAGGGGCTCAAATTGCTTTCCATGACAAAATTGAGCTCTATCAGCATAAAAAAAATCTGTGCATTACCCATACTAGCAACTTGTAAATCAACACAAGATGTTTTCCTGAGAATGATTCTCATTCAAATAGGAATTAAATGAGAGAAAACCTATGGCTTGTACTACAGAGGTTACATTAAGGTACCCAGCTGGATGTGCTCTCTCCTTGCTCTAGAATCTACAAAACATTTATTATTACACAAAAAGCAAATTGTCAGTAAAAAGAAACTAAGTTCACTCTTTCTTCTTTGCATATACAGGAATTCACAGAAGAAAGATGACTAGAATAAAACTGTAAGTCTACCACTGAGCCTAGTCTGATGGAAATACACAAGGTACATAAAATGTTCTTTCTGTTATTGCTGCTTGATGGCATTCCAAAGTTTGACTCACGCCAGACGCGAGCTCGTAAAGAGTACCAAGTAACAAGCTTTAAAATTCATAAGGAACATTCAACAAGCCTTCTCAGTAATCAACTTCTGCATTCATTGTTTAAGAAAACGAATTTATAATTATGAACAGTCTCTAAGTGAATGTATTTCTTTTAAAGCATAATTTTTCAGTAGTAAAAAAGTATCAAATCTATGTCTATCTGTTTACCAGAGAAGAAAGTAATCAAAGACTTCTCACTCTTGTTGGTAAATACAAGTCTCTTCCAATTGCCCTTAAAAACAGAGTTTAGGGTGACATTTTAATCCCCCTACCCACTTCTATTTTATTATAGCTTCTTAATGTATAATAGGTGAACCGTAAAACAGCTTGATATACTAGATTGAAATTTTGATTGTGATTGCAGACCCACCAACAGAATACCACTGATTCATTTTTTTCCAGCCCTTGTGCAATGTGCCTGCATACTACTCAGGACTGTCTTGCTGTTTGTGGCAAAGGAAAAAAAGCAGCCCTGTTCACTACAAGAACTTCCAAGCACTGCTGTAATGAAAGGTTTTCTCTGTTAAAATAATCTCTGACTTAAAGCCAAATAAATATTTTAACCACATCTAACAATTAAAAATTAATTCAAAAAATCTGAACAAAGCAAACTAAACGCATATTAGACAATGAGAGCATTGTGGGGGCATACCACATATGCTCAAGTGACAATGTGATAACAGAAGAGACATTTCCAGAGTTAAGTCCTCTTGCGCTGCACGAATGCTGGAATCTTACACTAAAGTTTCGACTTTTAAAATATCATATTCTTTGAGATTAAATCAAATTTCAGATTTCACAGATCTGAATTTATGTCACTCAGTAAATGAAACATGATTTGCATGAGTTATCTATCTACTGTATTATAACTCAATCAGCATGCATTTTACATCTAAAAAATCAACAAAACTCCAGATATCCACACTTCTTAGTTTAAATTATGCAAAATATCTAACACATCTTACTGAAAAACAAATGGCAATTTAAGTCAGAATAACACAACACAGAGAAAAACATTGAAATGCTTCCTTAAATTTGTGGTTGTCCTTCAATGCTCACAACTGCTTTTCTTGTTCCTTTCTTCTTCTTCCCCTTGTTGACCACTCTGTCTGAACAACCAACAAGTCAACCGAGATCTAGAACTGGTCACTATCTCCCTCCAATCATACATTTGAAAAAAGAAAAACAAACAAAAAACCCACCCAGAATTCAACCTGCACTCTTTTGAGAAGTTTGCAGAGTTTAAACTTTATTTCATCTCAGCACACAGAGTCACCATCTTAATACCCACTTCAAATTACAGCAGCAATGCATCCCTCAAAGAAATGTAAACAATCTAGGTAAAGGCATTGTTTAAAAAGAATCTCCATTTTAGTCTCCAGGCTGCCACCTCAACAATCCCAAACACAGAATATAACGTTTAAGATTTTTCTTTTTAAACTATGTGAAATGTAACCTCCTGGGGCCAACCAGTCACTTGACAAAGCCAAGCCAAACAGGAACACAAAATCCTTACTCAGAAATTACGTGTAACAGTGTATGTAGTGTACCACCTACTGTTCCCTGGACCAAAACAGACTGTTGTCACGCTGAAAAAGGTTGGCTTGCGCCCTGGATCAGTAAGGCTTTTTTCAGCTCTCCACAGTCAAACCTGCAGCATCGTGCAGTTAGCAGTTTCTAAGATCCCGAGACTGCGTATTAGAAATAAGGCTGTTTGGACTACTCCGAACAGAACATGGAAGGGGTTTATCTGACATAGCTAAATCCATGGTCATCACACAAGTTTGGTGAGTTGTAAAACTCATCAGTAAAAAGCAAACAAGCATGTTCCGGTGTGAGTGCAACTGCACCCTCCCCACACTCCCGTAGCACCTGCCAGCACCGTGAGCTGTGCGCCTTTCCTGTAATGCAGTGGAACCATTCAGCTCTCGCACACTCCAACTAGGCTTTCAGGCTACTGCCCTCTCTGTTGAGCACAAATCAAGACAAGCTTTCTAAAACAAACTGCAATTTATTTTCACTTTTACGTGTTTCAGCCTCATTCCTTAGAATGATCGCTATACCCTCTCTGAAAAGAATTCCTTTTTCACTAGCTAGCTCTCCTCTTCCGA
>NW_010393754.1:1962-3414 GCF_000710305.1 Buceros rhinoceros silvestris | reverse complement strand
CGATCTTTTCCAAGCACTTACTGACAGAAGATTTATCTTGAGGTGTTCTTTTTCTTTATTATTTTTCACTCTCAAACTAGTAAATCCAATTAATACAGTAATAGTTAAAACAGAGAAATAATTAAGCAAGCAAAAAAGCACCAAAGCAAACACAATGAAAAACAACTGAAACCAGTATGACCACATTTAAATCTAGATTTGCTCTATACTTTGCTTTAAAGGACAAACTTCTTTGTCAACTTCTGTATGCTTTTCAGCTCGGTAGACTGAAAAAGGACTTACATGAGTTTCTCTGTCTTACATTATGCTTGCAGCACTCTGCTAACAGAGAAGCCTTGCTCGCAAGGTAACACTGTGCCTTCACATTGTGACATTTCTTTAAACACTCTGATACACAGCTTAACATAGAATCTACCTTAACCACAAAAAAAAAGTGGCCTGATAATTTACTAATTTTTAATTTTTGCTCATGAAAACTTTACAATTGAAGATTTAGACAAGCCTTTAATTCATCCCTATCCATCATTCTAATAATATGTAGTTTCAGGTGAGTTTAACATTCTGCCCACACACAACCCTAATATTTCTTTTCACAAAAATTTGTCAGTTTTCGTATACTTATCATTGCCTTACTCAGGGAACCTTTTAATACAATGCATCTGGACAAGACTTTGTCCAACTTCCTTTTTTATTATATACCATGAGGTCCTAAGATATTATTAATTCATTAATTTCAGATTTCAACTCCTTTCTATCATTTTATTCTGACTTTAATTCTAAAATAGTGTCATATGCCACACATATACCTACACATTATCTAGATTGTGGTTATATGTTGCAATGCATCTGATCTCACAGATTCTATAGATGGATTCCAAAGGGATTGGTAAAGTAGGATCTTTTCTGACTGTTCTGAAAACAGTGGCTGGACCAAGACTTGTTTGCTCTCCTTATCCTCAGAAGTAAACCAGAAAAGGCTTAAATATAAGGTCAAATTCCCTTTGATTTTTGCAAATTATACTAGAAACCAAATTAGGCAAAGCACCATTCCTTTGCTTTATATAATTTTTATGCTTATATTGAAGTTCAAGATTCTGATAAAAATAAGGATGTGTTGACTAGTGAAATTGTTTACTGAGTCTCTTTGGTGCTTCTTTCTTCTCATTTCTTGTTTCAGTTATTCAGGGAAAAACAGTTGATGTTGCAGTGTTTCTTCTCTCCAAGCTCTCAGGGGGAAACATAGTGCTTACCATTTCTATTATCATTCAACTTCTTTTCAGCTACAAGTCAGGGCAACATGATTATTAATCTGAAAGACAATTTATGGGGCATACAAATAAATTACTTCAATTTTTCTATTTCAGGCTTTAGCAGGCAACATTTAGTTTAGTCTATTTCTATCTCCTATTTTTCTCAACAATTTTCAAAACAGGTTTCCCTATAACATACTTC
>NW_010393754.1:0-1892 GCF_000710305.1 Buceros rhinoceros silvestris | reverse complement strand
TACAACATACTTCATACCTCTTCTTGGTTCTCTTCTACACACTGCATATATAATATAGCTCCACCAACGTAAAAAAAAAAAAGATAAGATAGTAATAAGCACTTTCAGTGAACCCAGCCCAAGCAGTCATTCCCAACTAAATGAGAAGACACCAAAGGTGGACAGCAGTAACTCTGGTCAAGAGAACTAAGCCAGCAATGAACACATGGAAGTGTCCTGCCATTATTCAAACAGAGAACAACGGCAGAAGAATACAGGCTGAGCCCACCTACACCAGACAGACTGCATTCTTACCCATGTAGCTCGCTGTGCTTGCGATGAGCATTTCTAGCGGTCAGTGTAGCATGCCAGTATTTTTACACAACAAAAGCACTATCAGCATAAACATGGCCTAACTCGTGAACAGAACCATTCACTTGTTTGCACAGCCACTCCACTAATGGAAGACGCAGAACAACTTCTCTTTGCAAGATGGTGTTTAAACACCTACTGTCAAGTGCTACCAACAAGTTAGGAAAGTGAGACATTTGGTAAATTAGAAACAGTGTCTCTCCTTTCCCATCACTCATTTACAGGCTGCTTAGGTTTCAAAGTGCCTATTCTCATTTCAATTAAAATAAAACTAGGAATTCTACTAGTCACATTCCATCTGTTTCCAAAATGACATTCCTCCACATGACATTCATGTTATATTAAAAATGACTGTACACTTTGGATAATCACAATATTTAGACATCACACTATTATCAGACCCATAGAAGTTATACTGTATTTCAACATGCTTTTGAAAAGTTCCCAGTGTTTCAAACAAAATATAAGCAAATCTGTCAGCCAGGCCAGCCTAGCCTGAGTATCTAACACAGACAAACCAAGGCTTGGCAAGAAAACAAAAGCCTGATCTTCAACCTTATATTATGCCCTCTTATTCCCTGCAAGCATCTAGTCCATTATATTGAGATAGTCTTCCCACGAGTTCATGCTCCTATAGCTGGAATTCAGGCATCACATTATGCAGCTATCCTGGGAACCATAACACATTCACTACTACTGCACCTCGAAAGAAGATCCAGCAGTGCAAGGGGTCTTGCTAATCAGCAACAAAAATACAAGGGTTGAGCCACCCAGAAGAAGCTCATCAAAATCTGCACCCCATATCCAGCATATTTTAGGATTCTTAAACAGAAAAATTGTTTAGGCTTTTCCAGTTATTATCATAGGTATAAAAATGTTATTTCTCAAAAAAACATTCAACATCAGAAGCTGTCACATATTTCTGCTTTTAAAAACGGGCATCACAAGATTTACAGCCATCCCTGTATCAACAGATGATTTTTAACCCTGCACTGCACATACTGTGGACAGGCATATGCCCCGTGTATCCTTCCAAGCATAACGCACAACTACTCGAGCATTCGAGCCAGCTAGCCAGGAACCTCACCCAAAAGAGGCCCACAGCCCTTTACATGCTCAAGGTCAAAACATGACGGCTCAGGCAGCCAGCCCAACGCCGAGCTTGTTCCCAGACGGGAAGAGGTATCCCGAGGAAGCCCCTCCACAAAGGCTGAAACCAGGCCCCTCCAGCAGCGCCCGCGACTGGGGGAGGAGGACACGAAGGGCTGCGCCGCCTCGTAACCCACCCGAGCCCGCTTTGAGCTACGGGGGGACAGCACGGGGGAACGGAGAGCAGACCACGGAGCGGCCGGCGGGCGAGCCAGGTGCCACAGGTTAACTGATGCAGAGCGTTTAACAGGCTAACCGCTCTCCCCAGGCTCCTCGGCATCAGGCCCCCGCCCTCAGGCCCGGCTCGACCCTCGCTCTCCTCTAGGGTGCCCGGGGCCCGTCTCGGGGAGGGGAGAGGTGAAGGCCGGCTCGGCTGCAGGGGCGGACCCCGG
>NW_010393753.1:0-2525 GCF_000710305.1 Buceros rhinoceros silvestris | reverse complement strand
TCCGCTCGGGGACTGACCAAATGCAGGAAACAAACTAATTCTGTGAAAGTGTATTGACTGTACTTGTCCGCAAACTATGTTTCTGCACCAACATTTCCAACTCGGAGAGTTTGGAAATCGGTTCAAAACTCCCAGAGCTCAGACTTCTTCAATCATACTATTTTAAGTCCTTTTTCTTTTTGTTCATTTTTAAGGTCTTCACTATGCGTGTGCCTGGGAATAAGCCCTATTTCACAGTCTTCTGACATGGAGTCCTGGATACATGACATGTCATGCAGTGGGTTTGTGGCATACGAAACAGTGGTTCTTCAGAGGTCATTGTATCTGTGGAATTGGACCAAACTGGGGTGGATTTTGGGGAGGGGGCATCTGTTCAGTGGAAAACAGGTTCTTTTTCTCAACGATTATTTCACGTTGGATGCTCTCCAGGTGAACCGTTCAATGCTGCGGGAGGTCTGAGGTGGAAGCCTTTCACTGCCAGTCTCTTTGGCTATCCCATATTTGGCATCTTGCTGTTAACATTAGTAATAAAGAAGCACCCCAGGTGAAACCTGACCTCCCCAGACAAATCCTGCAGGATAGCTTTCTGCAAAGTAAAATTGAGTGGGGATTGAAGAAGAACCTTTTTTCTTGGAACACCTGGTACTTGGCCTTGGCGCACACTTGTGCAGCTGCATCTGATCTCTAACCACCATACAGCAGAGGACACTTTGGGTTTGTGTGCAAAACCCAGCAGCACCTCTGTGTATGAAGTACAGCTGCAAGTAGTCATAGGGTTGGCAGTGCTCTCCTGCCTTGATGCGAAAGTGGCTACTCCTCCAAAACCCATGATGGTGGTTGTTCAGAAATAATGCCAGTTCTTGTCCCTATCTGATAACCTGATACTTGTTTTGCAAAGCAGTAGACAGTGCTGTGTGGGGAAGCTATGTGAGCTCCGTGTGCACCCTCTAGGATGGAAAAAATGGATTCTTGGCTGTGAATTCTTCTGGTATTGTTAGAAATAAAAGCTTAGATTACACTTAATGTAGCTTTTCTAGAACTTAGGGGGAAAAGCCGTCTTGCTGGAAAACATCACATTAATCCTCCTTTCAGCTCCTAGCTTGTGCTGTGGCCATAAATTTTTCTCATTACTTACTCACAGCCAGACAGAAGTTGCCCATCCCCTACCTTTACTTGTAGCTGAATAACAAGACCTTTCTCTCAGATGCCCACATTATCAAATAGTCTCTGAGTGTTGTGAATTTGCTCTCAGCATGAAAAAGCCCTGCTTTCAAGTCTGTTTAAAGACTGTATTTTCTCTGAGAAGAGAGGGAGAGGCAGTAGAAGAGTGTGTATTATTTCCATATAATGTGCAGTCAAGCTTTTTCTGCCTGTCCTCAAGAGTGAACGTACAGCACAGGTATACTGACATAAGCCTATGGCTTTTCTGCATCAAGTCACTTACTGTACTGCAACACTCTCCTGGGAAAAATGGGCTTATCAGTGTGATATGGATGTCTCATACTCTGGTCCGTATCACCCCATCATTACTGCTACTCTTCCCATCAGAGAATAAACTCCAGTCTTGGAGTTAAACGGTGGTGTTCTCACTCTGGCAATTTGTTGTTGTTGTTGTTATTTATTAATGATAATAAAATAATAATGTGTCATTATTTATGTATTGGCTGATTTGTATTAAGAGCCTGACTATGAATCTGCAAGTCTCTTAAATGAAGAATAGGAACAGATACAGGCCCTGTTAAGTTTCGTAACCTGAATTAACTGTATCCAGTCCCTTCCTAAACAATACAGGGAAAGAGATGAGACAGCAAGCTGTTAGAGGATTGCTCAACTGGAGAAAATTTAAATAATTTGTTTTAATTTTATTCTTGTAGAAAAAGTGCCCAAATCATGTTATTTGGGAATGTTAAAAAATAATCTGATTGAAGTCTCCTTTTTTTTTAATACATGGTAGATTATATTTATTTAAAAGTCAGAGAAAATGAAGACTAGCAACTTGTTTTCTTTATAATACTAATTTGAGGAGAAAGGTGCTTTGCCTCATAGCTCTGTCACTAAGTTTATGCAAGGTTAGAGAGCAAGAAGTCTTATTAACACTACCAGTGACAGAGTCGCCTGGATCATCTTATTGTCATTCATCTAGAAAGTCTGTGTTTATATTGGGGTGTTCCAGATCTGCCATCCTCAGGGAATACAATTGATAGTGTATCATTTATATGCTCACCTCTGTTGAATGGTTTTCCTACATTTTTCATTTAAGAAAAAGTTTTAATCTTTGATCCACACATGGCAATATCTGTTTTGTTTACTGCCACCAGTGACAGCCCATTCTACATCCCCAGTTTCCAGTGAGCTCCAACAACATTGTAGCTCAGTTACTGGAACTTTTATTTCTGGGTAAAAAATGGATCAGTCTTTATTTCTTGGTTAATATTCAGTAAAAGGGTCTTGCAATACTTCATCTGGATTATTGTTCTTCAGCGTGAGTCCTGGGTAAGTGTTAAGGGTCGAGGGACCGAGGTAAT
>NW_010393752.1:0-35782 GCF_000710305.1 Buceros rhinoceros silvestris | reverse complement strand
ATATAGTAGAAATATATATATATCTCCATGTGTGTACATATATATAAAATTTACATTATCTACCTCTAATGATTAGGGCATGTAGTAACATAAAGTAATAATGTCCATTACAAGGAACTTAGATTCTGGTTTTGTGAAACATTGCACAAAGTGACACGTCAGAAGCAGAACAGAACCTTAACATTTGATCAAAGGAAGATATTTCTCAATATTCCCTCCAAGTACAAGACTCTTCAATTAGAAGCAGAATATTGTAATATAATGATATATATAACCAAAACTATGAAACACTGGGGGACAGAGAGAGAGGCAAGAGGAGCCCGAGTTATTCTAGCTATGCTAGTACAGTATTTGCACGTAGAAGGACCAAGCCAAGTTCACATCTGAATCTTACTGTGGAGGTGATGAGACCAAAGCACAAAAGAGAAGTTTTAAGAAAACACCTTTCTCAAAGGTTCTTAAATTACATTCCCAATCACACCACAGTATGAATTTGTTTTCTTGCCATTGAGTTATAAACCAGGACAACTAGAAATTGTGCTGGAACTTCCATCACAGCCTGAATCATGCAGAGGCCAGGGCTGCCGACAGTTGTGAGCATTTTCCTCAAACAATATAAATAGACATCTGGTATTTGTTTTTAAAGCAACTGGCATAGAATGATTTTCAGGGTGATACAGGAGATTGTGTTTACATGAGCACTGACTTGATGGAAACAACTTAATATCAAACCATAGGGGAAGCAAATCCCTTTAGTATAAACAGTTCTGTTGAAGTAAAACATAGATTCATCCTGAGTTCAGCTGGTATTTGGTTAGCAGCCGAGCAATCCCCATTGCTTTGCCATTGTCTTTAACGGGTGCAGCATTCGGGCTTGTGAATGTTGCTATCAAATATCAACCACAGTTAAGCCACTGGAACACACCAGAGGAGACTGGTGCAAATTCTCATGCAATTTTGCCGCACGCGCACATTTTCAGAAAGCAATGCTTTAGCAGAGCAGGCCTGCTCATGCTCCAGTTTGCGTAAGTTATGTGTGCAATCTCAATTCAGGCATGCTGTGTGTTGACACACAGACACGAGGTCGTGTTCTGACTGCTTAATTCCATCCTCTCAGTTTAAATAAACTCCAAGAACAATTGAGAATGTCACGCATATACGACATACCTACATTCAAGTACTTTTATTTCAGAGCACAGTCTTCACTTGTCCTTTGAAAAAGGGCATTTGCCTTTCTGGATGCCCACTAAACAAGCGTTAGGATGCCAAGCAATCAACTCTGAAGTCCTCCAATCATCTTGTTTGGGTGCACTTGCCTCCTCTTTCAGAATTACCTGGCAGAATCACACACAAGATACAGATTCATTTGGCATCACAAGAACTCTCCTATGACCCACACATGATCTACAGGAAAAGAGGCATACCTCTTAAACGCTCTGAATCATTGCCTGCCTGCCTACCTCTCTCATCTGCACATCTAGATGTCCAGTTCAGATAGCAGAAATTGAATTTCCCGAGTTACCTTAAGCCAGTCACCTACTGTTCAGGTGCCTTAATCGGGAAGGTAGATTCTGGCACAAAGTCTGCCTAGAGAGTCATTTTTTCTGTAGGATGCACGGAGTCAAGACATACTGAACCATGGAATGCGCAAACACAAAGAGAGAGAGTTTTCATAAGAATATTACCTCATTTGTTGCACAAGCTGGAAGGTATGCAGTGGATAAAATATGCAGGGCACTGCAGGAACAGAAAAATACGTAGCAGCAAAGGCAGTTAAATGCCTTCTTGGAAGAACAGAATCCTCTCCTCCTTCTGCTGTTAAGATTCCTAAGCAAGCAACTTAAGCGGTCTTTTCCATACACAGTAACTGCATTGTCTTTGAAGTACCCAGTGATACTTTCATTATGCTATAATCAATTTCCCTTCCCTCCTATTAACGCTGCTTTCACTCACTGTGCCGAAGCCATTGGCAACGGCATTAGTCTGCCTTTCAGTGCTTGAAGTCATGACCTGCTAAAGCTGAGCAAATAAATCCTTTCAAACTGCCTTAATGCATTCACAAAATGTTTGTATGCACACCCTGACTTTCTCAAACATATTCATTATCTGAACTTACTCATTCTCCCTCTCCCAGACCAAATATGAAATCTGTGTACCACATGGCTACTCCCAAATGCAGTAATAAGCATAGCTCCAGTTGGCAAAACACACTTAGGACCCGAACTACACCGCAAATCAGATCCAGAACACACACCGTGTTTTTAACTAGGTCTGGTGACAGTTTTGTAAACAGGTTGCTGACAGAGCTGAATTTGTCAGCGTAGGCAGGGTCGGATTTCTTACTATTTCACCAGCAACCTGTTTTTTTTTCCCCAGTCAAAGAATTTCCATTGAAGGCAATGGCAACTACTGGCATCCCTCGTTAGGGCAGGGACCCAGAGCCAGACCCACAGGAACCCCACTGAGTAGAAGAACAAGGAGACTGCAATAAGGAACAGTAAAAACCCAGCTAGTCATTTCCAGCTGAAAGTGAACACAAAAAAGACATCCTTCTTCTCCTGGCTGATTTATACTGACATCAGTATACTATCACGAAGCCACTTCCTTGCGCTAGGAGCCTGTGACAGTTTCCTTGTAGCCTGTGCCTCCCTGCAACCGTGCAGGAACCTGCACGCAGAAGCTGTATGAATTCCACTCTACCATAATCCTGAACGCAGCATCCCCAAAGCCTCCTTCACTTCTAAAGCCGTATGAAATTATAACCACAAATTTCCAAGACAAAATCAATATAGGTCAAATTCTTCCTTTTTGAATTTGTTCAGATTCTTTTTTCTTTTTTTAATATCATACAGACATATTTTTCATTACAAAAGTATTTTATACACAGACCCCTGGGGAACTACATTGCAGTATTTATGGCTTAAAAGATATTCCCTAGTAAACTATGGTAAATTCGCCCAGGAAGCCACAGAGTGAAATAAATCTGACTTCCAAGACATCTTCCCATAGCTCAATTCAGCTGCAGACAACAAATGTATTTCCACAAATAGAGCAGCACTTGGCATACATGTGAAAAAACATGTAGTTTCATGAAGGTTTTGATTTATGCATACTATCACCTTATAGATGAGAAACACCATTTCCTGATTACTTCCAGAAAACAATGACAGCTTCATACTTGCGTATCAGCCCTGAGGTTCAGCCTTCTATCTGCACGGTCCCATTGCTCTGAGGTTCTTCTAGGAGAAGTAGAACGAGAAATTTTACCTAACTCAATGAAATTTTGTTGTCCTCGGTATCTACTGATTCAGACCATGACTGACCAACTAGTGGTGATCAGGTTAAGCCCCTCTCTGGTGCCTGCTATCCGCTGAAATCAACACGGTTATTGAAACTCCTCCAGCCCTCAGATTGAGAAGTCACCAGTCCTTCCATCTGGCCTAAAAAAGGACAGTTTTACGTATTATTTATTACAGATGTTTGTCTCTCCTATTCTTGATGACAGGCAGTATCAACCTATTACACAACATGTATCCTTACAGAGTTCTTCTATTATACAACTGCAATTATCTTTAGAGTGGTTTAAGCTACTTTTCTCTTTCTCCTGTGGACACAAAGCAGCTATTCTTTTTCGCCATTCAGCAGTCTTTTTACATATTTGATGACCATCTTCTTTATTCCACTGAGTTTTCTCTTCTTTAGCTAAGCAGCAGCTTGCCTCTCCAAGCAGAAGAATGCTAATCTGTAAAGAATACAAGTTTTGATGCCACCCATAAAAGGCCTTAATTCACGCCCTATTTATTAACAAGATGTCTCAAGTTGACTTCCTTCAGCTGTACAAAACTCAAATGTTTTCTTTTATTTTCTTAGTTGACACTTTTTTTTTAAAGCTGTCCAACTGACTATCCTAAATTTCAGTTTGCATATTAAACATCATTGGGTTTAATAAAGTGATAACTGTAAAGAGTCAGGGTGAGAAAAAGTCAGGGACCACTTGTGAAGACCAGTGCTTTTACTCCTTTATCGTGTACGTTAAATACCGAGCTCCTTGTTCCAGGTAGTTAAATCAGATTTCCCAATTAGTGTTTTAGATGGCTTCCAAGCATTGGAACAGGTTGCCTAGGGAGGTGGTGGAGTCCCCATCCCTGGAAGTGTTTAAAAATCGTGTGGATCTGGTGTTGAGGGACATGGTGTAGGGACCCTGGCAGTGTAAGGGTAACGGTTGGACTCGATGATCTTTGAGGTCTCTTCCGGCCGGATGATGATTCTGTGATTCTGTGATTCTGTAACACAGAGACAGAGCAAAGCCTACAACAGCTTCCCATGGCCTCAAGCAGAAGTTGCTCCAGATCAAATTTAAGCTTATTTTCCTGTGGGCAGTCATCCAGACCACAAAAACTACCACCATTCACAGACTGCTGCTGTGCAGCTTCAGTGTCCAAGGTTTTAAAATTCCCTAACATTTACCCTTCACATAAAACAATTTATATTGTGCACTCCATGTAAGACCCTGTACTAATACAGCATTAGACAGCAGAGTTCAGAGCTTACAAAAAACAGATTAGGGTTAAGGTTTGAAGAGCAACACGAACAACAGGGCAGTGATCAATCGTTTGAATTCCAGATGGAGATCAATGATGAGTGGTGTCCCTCAGGGGTCCATATTGGGAATGGTGCCGTTTAATATCTTCACCAAAGATACAGATTCGAGCGCACCCTCAACAAGTCTGCAGATAACACCAAGCTGAGTGGTTCCGTTGACAGTCTGAGGGATGGGATGCTACCTAAAGAGACCTGGACGAGCTGGAGAAGTGGGCCCAAGTGAACCTCACGAGGTTCAACAAGGCCAAATACAATGTTCTGCACACGCGTCAGAGCAACCCCTGGCATCAGAACAGTCCGGGGATGATGTGATTGAGAGCAGACCTACAGAGAAGGACTTTGGGGTACTGGTGGATGAAAAGCTGGACATGAGCCAGCAATGTGCCCTCACAGCCTGGAAAAGCAACCGTATCCTGGACTGCATCAAAAGAAGCATGGCCTGAAGGTCAAGGCAGGTGATTCTGCTTCTCTGCTCCACTCTGATGAGACCTCACCTGCAGTGCTGTGTCCAGCTCTGGAGTCCTCAGCACAAAAAGGACATGAACCTGTTGGAGAGGGTCCAGAGGAGGGCTGCAAAAAATTATCAGAGGGGTGAGGCACCTCTGCTATGAGGACAGGCTGAGAGTTGGGGTTGTTCAGCCTGGAGGAGAGAAGTCTCTGGGAACACCTTACTATGGCCTTTCAGTACTTAAAAGGAGCTTATAAGAAGGATGGGGACAGTCATTTTAACAGGGCCTGTGGGACAGGACAAGGGTTGATGGTTTTAAACTAAAAAAAAAAAAAGGGGAAATTTAGACTAGACATAAAGAAGAAATTTTTTATGAGGATGGTGAAACACTGGCACAGGTTGCCCAGAGGGGTGGTAGATGTCCCATCCCTGGAAACATTTCAGGTCAGGTTGGATGGGGCTCTGGGCAACCTGATCTAGTTGAAGATGCCCCTGCTCACTGCAGGGACGATTGGACTAGATGACCCTTGAAGGTCCCTTCCAAACTAAAGCACTCTATGATCCTATGAAGCCTTGGCCTCTTCTGGTTATATATTATGATAAGGTACCCCTCCACATGACCTCATAGAATTGAGAAATGTGACAGACTGTTCAGCAACTGAGGTATGACACTGCTTATCTTATAACCGCTCCTCCCACCTGAGAAGAGCAGTTTTCATATAAAAATTTTTTTAGAGAAAGCATTCCAGGAGTAAGATGATAACTTGTCAGTATGCAGGAATTGCTTACTTCATACACACCACACTGCATAATTTCAGCAGCTGACATGGTGAACGCCTCCTTTCTGAAATACTGATAGCATATTAAGTATTGGAATGAAAACGAGATCCAAGAGCTTTGTTCTGCTCCCCAAGTACATCTTGGAAATAATTTATTATGTTCTCAGAGATGTATAGATTTACCTGCTTTGCATCCAAAACGCTAACTAGAACTCTGAGGTCATGTTCCTCACCATCCCAGGTGGAGAAAGAAGAATGGTTACGTTGAACGGGGCACAGCCTGCATATATTCCAACTGGGTAAAAAGTAACATTATTATCTATCATTCTATTTGATAATGCATGCATTTGATACACCCACCACAGAGGAGCTATGCTTGAACCCGATGCCAGTTTTACACAGCTCTATCCTGAATTACTGGTCATCTGCATAGATGAGACAACGGAGTGACTTCAGAGAATGGTCTCACTGGAAAGTGGGTGATTGACCGAACATTCACAATTAAGTGTGACTGATCACTACAAAAGTCCTCCAGGCAGCAATTCTGAATAGTAATTGTTCCCCTTTACTCCACTCTCATGAGAACCCACCTGGAGCACAGCATCCAGATCTGAGGTCTCCAGTACAGGAAAGACATGGACCTGTTAGAATGGGTCTAGAGGAGGGCCACGAAAGTGGTCAGAGGGCTGGATTGAGAGAGTTAGGGTTTGTCAGTCTGGACAAGGCTGCAGGAAGACTTTATTGCAGCCTTTCAATACTTAAAAGGGTTTGCAAGAAAGACTGAGAAAGACTTTTTACCAGGGCCTCTAGTGACAGGACAAGTGATAATGGTTTTGAAACCCTTGAAGAGGGTAGATTTAAATTGGACATCAGGAGGAAATATTTTTTATATTGAGGGTGATGAGACACTGGAACACGTTGCCCAGAAGTTGCGGATGCTCCATCTTTGGAAGGGTTCAAGGTCAGGTTGGACAATGCTTTGGGGGACCTGATCTTGCTATAAAAAACCTGATCGATCTATCTATCTATATATAAAAAAAAATATATATAAAAACCTGATCCTTCTATATATCCTTTTATCAGGCCATAAAAGATGCTCCTGCCCACAGCATGGGGAGTTGGACTAGAAGATCTCTGAAGGTCCCTTTCAACTCACACCATTTCATGATTCTGTGATCCCACAGTTCATGCAACTCTCTCAGGCAGCTAACTGCTGTGTCTAGTCTAATTTGTCTACTTCAATCTGGTAAGGAAATTTTTTGATGAAATATTCCCAAGACACTCACAGGTTGTTCCTGCTACAGAAACGACTGAAGTATCATGTTGGATCAAAATGATGCAGCATAGCAAGAATCACAATTATGTAAACATGAGGGACAAACCTTTTGACTATTAGCAGAAGTTGAATTCAAGCTGCAACTCACTTAATGGTAATACTCACTGTCAACAGCAGACTAATTCAACAGAAGATTACACTTAATTTCCTCAACCAGCCACCTCACTGTGATGTTAAGAGTATGCACACCTGACTTCAAAAAGGTGTGGCCTCACAAATGCCCACGAAATTGCTCATACTAAATATTCATGTTTTAAATAAAGAAAAAAAAATCAGCAATGTGAACATGCAATTGCATATTTTCTATTCTATTCTATTGCACATACAATACAATTGTTTAAATTTTTTCAAAATACAATGTTCACAAAATGAAACTTGTTTAAGTTGAGCACGAAATATCAATTTGTTTTTTTTTTTTCCCTTATCAGATCCTCAAATGTATTAAATAAATGGAAACAGCAGTGAGTCTGAATTACTGCATAGAATCAGTATGGAAATCGCTAGGAATGTGTATGGGATTTGATGGCTTTTTTCATTTTAACAGACTATTCCCTTTCTTCTTTCCTTGCATACCAAAGTAACACCAATGTATTGTTCAAAGCACATCATTTCACAAAACCATGACGGAAGTCTATAAAAATAAAAAATGGGAGATGAAAGTGTAATGAGATTAAATTTGACACCTAGCATCATTTAATGTGCTGCTCTGAAAAAGAGCAAACAAAGCTTGGTGATTCTTCACACCAGTTAAGCTGAGCAATTCACTGCCATAGGATACTGAAGATAATTAGAAGCCTCAGAGCCTCAAAGAGAGGCTGAGCAAAATCACAGAGGGGGGAAAAAAAAAATCTGTCAAAGACTATCAGACACAAAGATATCGTCCCTGTCTCATGAAGTCTCTGAGTCTCCAGCAGCTCAGAAAATATGTGGAATATCATTGCTAAGTCCTGCTAGTGTCATTAGACTCTACTGCCATGACTAAGGATGTCCAAATACAAGTAAAGGGTAATAATTACTTTGTATTGCTGCTGAGTGTAGGAATACAGTCAGAATTCCAGAAAGCAAAGTGCACTCAGAATATTATAAAAAGTTTAATTTAAAATTAATGTATCATAGCTTACAATATATGGTACATATGCACTATTATGTACACATATACTATAGACTACATATGTAATTACATATATATTCGCATCTGTAAAATGTAAATCCGTATTATCATAAATATGAATTCATCACTCTGCCTTTAATTTCATGGAGGTATCATGTTTTGCTGCATACTGCTGAAGTTGTGGATAATTTAATGTTTAATTAAAATAACTATAGTGCAAGTCACGTAGAAAAACTTTCATTTTACTACTTCACAAGATGCAGCAGTGGATGGTTCATCTGAATCACCTGGACTGTATTTTTTCCATAGAAAATTTTCATTTATTTTCCAAAAAGAACTTTCACACGGTTCTCTCTCTTCTGTCACTGGGGGATGAGGTGCTCTTTCACATAGCTTCTCTATGACTGCTATATCTGTGAGCTTTCTAAGGCTCTCCTCATTCTGCTCATTCAGCATGTCCCAGAAATCTTTTGGTCTCTCCTTTGATTTTTCTGCTTGCCCAGAAGGGAGTCCCCTTGGTGATTCCGTAGGATCGTTTCCATCATTTCTGAAGAGGTCATTGAGAATAGAGGTATCTCCAAGTAAGTCCACATAAGACTTTTTCTTACAAGTCTGAGCTTTTCTCTCTCCATTTCCTGACTGAGACAGGGATCTTTTTCTTGGCAGCTGTGTTCCTTCTGAGTCCTGCTGTCCTTCACAACTTTTTACAGGCAGCACCTCAATTATTTCTGATTTACTGCTTAATGAGCCAAATGCCATAAAATCCTTGAATGTCAGACTGTTTCTCTTTTCGACATGTTGAGTAGCCACACTGTGTGATTGTTTATATTTCGCATCCACACACACATCTTGCAAGCAGGAGTCATTGTGAAGCTGCTCTACTTCATCTTTACGGCTCTGCTGGCTCTGCATTTCTGTAGTTCTGCTCAAAAGAAGTCCTTTAGCTGATGAAGATCTAGACTTAGATCTTCCAAAATTAACACTGGATTTTCTTTTTCTGGAGTGTGTTTTACCCAATTCTTTTTCCTCATAGTCATGTGAAGCTTGTGCCAGCACTTCAGCTGGGAAGAAAGACACCATCTCTGGATGCTTGGAAATGTAGAATTCCTTCAACATCTTCTGCCTTGTTTCTGATGTAGCTTTTGCAATATGCTCTGCAAGTTTTTCCACTGATCCCATATTAAAGTGGGATACCATTTCCTCAAACTGTCTCCTGTAATTACCAAGAAGGAAAAATACATTGTTTTGACACCTTTAAGTAGAAACAAAAGCAGCTTCCAATTAATCAAATTCACCTGCTTCACATAGCCCAGAAAGTAAACACTAAAAGTAACTTCCTTATCAGGAGCATTGTTTGCTTTTACTAGCAAAGAGAAGAAAGAGTAATGACCTTCAAAGAACTGAGGTGACTTCTGAATCCCAGACTCCAGTGTGATTTCCTTAGCTTATGATCCAAAGACTTACTGAGTTTCAGTGTAGATAAGAGATCATAACAAAGGACCAAATTTCAGAAGGTATTTAGCTACCAAAAGGATGCAGATGGACAGTTGGTATAATTTTGAAAAGAAAAAAAAAAAATTAGTTGCTCAATCTCCTTTTAAAACACTTGCTAAATAAGAGCTGGATAAACCACATCCACAGAGGACAGGGACTGTCCCCTCCATCCTATCCAGTGAACAATGGAACATATGTTTCTGCCAAGAGGTCAAGCTCTAACTAAGGGAGATCAGCCTTAATGGAGTTAGCCATAGTCTGGAGTCAGGTAACCTAAGCAGAAGTCTGGAGAGGTGGGTTTATGTTCCCTTGTCAGAGAAAGAATATGAAATGTTTTGCCTTTCCTGTATCAGGGCTCCAACACACAGTGAGATTTAACTCAGTTTGGTCTCAAATACTACTTGACTGGCTAGCTCCAATTATATCCTTTGTGTGTGGTGACTGCTGACAGATCCCCACTGCACCTCAGATCTCAACACAAACCGAGTCACCTAATCATCCTCATTCACTGAACAGCATATCCAGCTGCACCACAAAGTTTAACTGAAAGACAGGTGCTAACAAATGACTTGCTTAACGTTTAAGAGTGAATGTGCTTAAGCATTTTGCTAGATATGGCTTTAGGATCTAGGAATAACATCCTTAGTTACTTCAATGCCTTTGAATATTTTACCTCAACAAATTACTGATAATTATGATTATGATTTTTAATATTTTTAGCATGAAAGGTTCTCCACTACCTGACTCTTAAATACTTATGATTTTCAGAATCTATAACAGTAACCAAGTCTGGCACCTCAGCAATAACAGTTTAGATAGCTGAGGCCAGCTGGCTAATGACAGATTCTGAACCTATGTAGGTACTACCTCTATACCAACTTTTGGATAGTACTTCCACTGTCTCAAGGCCAAATTGAAAACGTATACCAAATCCCAGGTCTGTAGGTTTGCCTAGATAGCTACAGCTTTCCCTATTTTGACATACCATCTGGCTATTGCTAGTGAACTCCTACCTATATACCAATGGAATTTAAGTATTTATATTAATAATGGTAATAGATTGGGAAAAGAGGGAAAATGAGGAGATAGAAAAGTATTATCCTCCTAAAAATGAGGTGGGATATGAAACATTAAAAGAAACGTTAACAAATAGTGAACCACATGTTAAAAAAAAAAAAAACAACAGAAAATCCAAGTTTTTAATAGACTTTCAATTAAAGTGATAAGATATGGGCAAAACCAGTAGGCAGTCAGAAGGTCATGCCATAAAATTTCTTTTTTCTATAGAGTTTTGATTTGTAGTGCTGCATGATGCACATACCATTAACACTCATTGGTGACGACATCTGCACAGCTATATAATAGCTGAATCAACACATTAAAGTGATTTTATTAACCAGTTACGATACTCTGTATAGTGTGAGTCAAAGTTTCCTATCAGTTCTGCTCTTGCCATAGAAAACAATCAGTATTCCATCAGTATGACTGAAACGAAGACAGAAGCAACTGCCTAAAGGGAGGTTCATTTCAACCTTAGAATTTTAATTCCGTCTCACCAAAGCGGTCTCACCTGCGGATTCCTTTGGGTGTCTTCCCAACCAAGAAGGTGGTTGAACCTACTTTGTGTACTTTTTTGTTTTTCTGGGTCACAGGATGCATAACATACAAGTGATGTTGATTACTGTTCACCAACATTTCTTGTCCTCCCTTAATTTTCTTCTCTGCTGTGACATCTTCTGGGTTTTCTCCATTTTTCTAGTAAAATGAGATACGGAAATTGTTAGAATAGCTGTGTCTCTGACTAATGATGAGTTCTGTGGTGCTCACTTCTGTCACTCTTAGCTAGCATTCAATGGTTTGAATGCTAAGACTGGAGCGGAGAGCTGCAATGTAGACTCACTACTTAGTCACAAACTTCCACGGACACTGAAGGCAAGTCTTGGTTCTCCGAGAGTAAGGTGCGATACTTTTCCAAACAGGTTAATTGTGAGGCTGAATTAAAGATCTCTATAATCTAATGCAAAAACAGGGGTTATACAAATACTTAAAGACCCAAATCTCAGTTACAATCTTCAAATATTACTAGAAAATAGAAAATGTCCATGTCAATAGCTTACAGCATTAATAGTCATAATAGCTTCTTGGATTAATTTATCAGGATTAATGGATTATTTGGATTCACTGCTTCACGCTTGCTAATGCACGTTACACGATTTGTGCAGTGACTATATTCAGAACTCTTAGTTACTTCAGCAACTTAATACTCGAAGAAAAACTACAAATAATCATACCAGTATTCAAAGATACCCAACTTAAAGTAAAAAATATTTGTATCAGTATCACACACACAGAGTTATTAAAAATTATAAATACTCTTTCAGAAGATATAACTATACTTACATATAAAAGAACATTAAAAAATTGCACATCACACTTTCATTATAATACTGATAAGATTAAAACACTAACAATCATATGATGCTTCTTAAATGGAGAATACTCATTTTAAAGGTAATAGTCACAAAATGTGAATGTTTCAGTTAAATTCAAGAAGACAGTGCTACAGATCAACTCATCGTGCACTGACAGTCAATGTCTTACACAAAAATACAATTCTACTTACACCTCAGTTACTGTTCAGAAATTCACAAGTTCATGTCAAAATTTCCCCTTTGCCCAAAGGCAAGGCAAAGGAAATATGAAAACAAAAGAACGTGTTTGAAGAGCAATGAAAAACAGGGAAAAAAAAGCCAACCAGAAAAGCAAAATTATAATTTTTTTTTTCTTTTTTTCCCTGAATAAGACCAGGGGAAAGAATAACTGCCCAGTTATGTCCTCAGTCCCCCTACTAACACTACTTGAGAGAAGAAAACACAAACTGTGTTCACACCTTGTCATCTGCATTCAAAATTTGGTTTTGGATCTATAATGTTTTTCCCCCAATGTCTTTCTATTTGATCCATTTCCACTTCCTTTATTTCCATGGGCTGTTCACCATATTCTTGAGCTTTAGGATCTCACATCTGTTCTCAATCCATTACTTTGGCAAGTAACCTCAAACTAGCACACAGAAAGAGATGTTAATATTAAGGGACCAACAGGCATAAATTTTCACTCTTTAACTTAAATGTACAACTTCAAAGATTAAAATTTCACTGCACTATTAAAGGTTATACTACACAAAACTGAAACCAAGGCCCCAATTAAGATAAAAGCCCCTACTCTCTCAATAATATTATGGTGATAGTAACAAAACGAAGATTGAATTAGCAGATGTTATCTACAACACAAATATTCTACAGTTATCTTGCTAATTCTGTATACATTTAAGATGTTTACAACTGTTATTTTATTTTCATTTTTAGTTTAAGATACGTGTGTGTAATATAGAACTTTACTTGGAAAACATATTTCAAAAGAAGAAAGTAATGCTAGTTTTAAAATACATTTATTTTGATGGAACTATTGCATGAAAAATATGCACAGTCTTCAGATCTCACTGTGATAAGACCGAGTGTATTTGTCACTGTCAGGAAATCAGGATTGTATAGTTTAATTCAAGCAAGTGTAACTTGCATAGAATACAAGCCTACCCATATCAATCCCTGTCTTAAAAGTATTTTAAACCCCCATAAATGAGCATCCATCTACCTCTTATTAAATAAGACCATAGTATATGAGGCAGCAATACTTTGGTTTATACATCTGTTCAAACACAGAAGATTAAAAATCTCTTTGGGAAAAAAGCCAAATGTTGTAAACACACTGAAGTCGTAAAACTGCTTGTCTTTGCAGAGAACAAGAATTAATGTAAAAAGTACTGCTAATAAACTCACAAATGGCATATTTCGATCTGTAAGTACAAAACTTTTAAGTACATTGACTCACACTGCCAAACCCAAAAGAACAACAGCAAAACACCACTACAAACATAGAGAGAATTCCTCTTCTACCTAAATTAGCTACTCAAAAGTTTTTTCCTTAAGGTAGAAAGAGAGACTATAAACAAGTTACCGCAAGAGCTGCAGGAGCTAATGCCAGTGAAAGCCAATGGCCACTGTGAGATACTTCTCAAAAACTTATCTCTGCCCCCTGGAGCAAAGCCAGTGGGTTAAATGGCACCCAGTTATGCTGAAACACAACAACTGGCTCTGTCGAACTTGTGAACCCTTTTGAAAGCTTGCCAACTTAAATCCAGCCCCCAACTCCCAAATCCAGTAATTTCTTTTTAAAAAACGATAAACATTTTGTCAGTAAAACTAAAACACTTATTTCAGTTTTTCTTAAGAAGTCTCTATGTTCGCTAAGGTCAAATCTGAAGCTGGTTACTCTAAATAATACGTGGATGAGGCTCTCAGTAGAAGTAAGCTTTGCACACATAGATTAAAATATTCCCTGTATTGTCTTACTGGCGTACTTACTAGCATTTAAAAGTGCAAACTTGAATGTTCCAGCACTGTCAACATTCCACACTATTCTGCTTTCTTTTGAATGTGACTTCATGCATTACGCTCCTTAATTCTTGGCTCTCATTGTTGATTCCCTTCTGATTGTCTTTCAAAGTTTGCTTCTAACTCATAGAAATCTATTTCACTGTGAAAGTCTCCTTTCCACAGCTTTCTATTTTCTGTTCCTCAAGCACTTTCTCTACAAAACTACCGTATGCGCGTCCCTCTTAACTTGCATCTACATGAAATCCCATGTTGACTTTACAGCACTGGTCTTGATCCCCTGAATTATCTTGTATATCATGTGCGTAAGATAATGTCACAAAGCAAGACTGAAATTAATACTGATTCGGTGAGGAACATGTGACTCTTGTTCTTACGCTACTGATGCTAGCATATTTAATCTGTTTATATTATTGAATGTCAGACCCATTATGAATTAATACATGTTATGACTGAAATAATGGAATAATAAAGGAAACAAAAATCCTTCAACACAAATATTCTGTGCATTCAGAAACGCACACTAACTTTGTTCAGCTTAAACTACGGTATAAATCAATAGGTAGGTACAAGTGTAGCTGAACTCCAGAGAACATTTTAATCATTTAAGATCTGATTACAGCATTTTGAATCATGGGAAAACTGACAAGATGATAGTGATCAGTCCCTAAACTTATCTCAGGGCTATAAAGAAACAGTGAATCAACAGAAAGAAATGAGAAATAAGAACAAGTCAATTTTTTCTGTCAAAAAAAAAAAAAATCCAACTGTTTTGCCAAATACCAAGCCTGGCTTTGCTTTACAGTTCAGCCATGTAACAACTGAATGATGATAACCAATTTAGCACAGAGAGGAGAAAAATATTCAAAAAACTCAAATGCACAATAGCAACACGAATTCTCTTTCCTGGAATTAAGATCCCATCCAGTACCTAAATAAGTAATAGCACGTTTTTCTCTAACAGTAAAATGTAAATATGATTGAAAGTTTCAGATACATGATTATAGGCATGTTATTCTGAATGACAACTAAAATCACATTATAGAAATCCAAAAGCTGAACTTTATACCATCACACACATACATTCTGTGTTAAAACATATTCTCCATGTACTGCACAGCCCATCTTCTGAGCAGCCTTCTATGATACAAAGCTAAAGAAATATTTAGTATAGCACACATTATCTGCTATATATATTGTAGAAGAAATTTTACAAAAAGATTTTCAGCAATCATGGAAGCAGTTAGTCTTTACTAAATGTTTAACAACAGTACAGACAATATGCATCTGCACTGCATATTATGAAATTTCCACAGTTAAAAGTGGAAAAATTTCAGTTAAACCTGACCACATACTTACTGGTCATTTGATAAATTAAGTGCGCCAATATTGAATAATCTATAACACCATTATACATTTCTGTATTCTTCACATTTTCTCCCTTCTCAAACCAGTACCTGGAAGGGGGAGAAGTTGAAGCAAAATAATTCTGTTGACGTCAAAGACAAAAAATTTCAATTTAGTTACTGAGTGCATCACTTCACTATTTTATTCAACTCCATGCACTTTGTCAAGAAAATCTTCACACAAAGTTCAAAAGAAATAAACTATTTTCAAAGGCATACACATAAGACAAAGGCCACAGATGCAAGCTGTTTAGTAGAAGGCAGCATTTTTTGTATTAAAAAAAATTACATGAGAAAAGGTTACAGTACAGGAAATATTCTAGTAAATGGAAAGAAATACACTTAATGACAGTACAGGAAAATGAAACTGTGAAGCGCTATTGCACACTACGGAAAATAACATGTAGAAGTCTGGCCATTTCTTCCTTGTTTTCTTACACTTGCTTTCTTATCCTATCCCCACTTCATTCACTGCACTTAGTCTGAAGAGGTTTTCCATATATTGCAACAGGAAAGAAGAAGGACTATTCCACAGTTGTGCAGAGAATAGTTTTTGAAGTATTCAGGAAACCAGGGACTCTTACCACACCTGAAAAAAACCTTCAAAAAAAGCATTTATTTTTACCTTTCATGTTCCATTTAGCCTATGGAGTTTCCACTTAAACATGTGATACCATCCTGCCAGGGGAGATCTTTTCCTCCATTCCTTATTGTTTTGTTACGTAAGTCTTCTATTCTTAAAAGCATATATCAAGTTTTGGATACCAAAAACAGATTTCCATTTCTTTGAGTTACATGCCATATGCAAGCTGCAATCAAGAGTCCACCAAAAATGGCAGCATCTGCACATTTAGAGTCCCACACCAGTTCACGCTGAAGGGTAACAACTCTTCAAAAAGAACAAAGCTTCCCTGATGCAAGCTGAGCATCAGGGAAAAATTTAAGTGCCACAATGCAGCAGTCACTTCTACTTAGAGATACTATCTTGAATTTGCAACAGCTCTTGGATCCGTCAGCTCTGTGTGACAATCTGTCTCCTGCTGTATACATAAAGAAGTTTTAAAAATTGTATACAACTACCAAAACCAATCCTGTCTATCTTTGGCGGTACAAAAATTCAGTATCTGTTCTTCCCACAACAGGTATAAGGAGGTGGCTATACACTCTGGATCAATGAATGCTAATACTTGTACGAGCATCCTCAGACATGACTGAGTTGACCACCACCTTAAGCCCATGACTTCCCTCTTTCTCTCTTAATTTAGCCCCTTTAAGCAAGGCAAAAGAGAACAATGCTCACCTTTTAAGTACAGCAAGATGAAAAGGTATGGGAGAGTAAGTGAGCAGAAGCTAGGACTAAGATGAGTAGAGGAAAAAGAGAAATAGATTCAGGGATACTTCTTTTTTAAGCTGACTCACATTTGTGGCAATTCCTCAAGCCACCAGACTTAGAGGATAATGAACTGCCTTCAAAAGGCTAATATGCAGTTGAAAACATTTGCATATTATGCCTCAGCATAGTTGTACTGTGTTTATGCATCTTCCTCTTTTACTGTCTCACTAACCAAAGTATCACCACGGTACGTATCTTGCCAGATAAGACTTCCGGTCAGCAATAACCCTCTCTGATTTCCTCACTCACAGCTGAAGCAGTGTTAACAGGCTTTTCTCTTCAGGTATGCATGAAACTACTGCTGCCAGATATCCAGGATACTTTCCATTGCACAGTTCCATTGTTTGTTTTCATTTCTAAAACAACAGGAAGAGCCTTCTCAGATCTCTAGCTGCCTTGCAGCCACCTAAATAATACAAAAATGCATGTAACACAGCAAATTTAGTAGCACCTCCTCTTAAAACACAACCAAACAAACCTTATGTCATATTCTACTTAGTATTTTCTCACTCCCCTCACAGCCTGAGAAAAGGCATACCTTTCTAGACACATTTTGAGTCGCAGTGGACTTTTGCATGATTTTTATTATTTTTGTCAGGTGATACTTCCTGCATTCCACTGAATTTACCTACCCAAATCACAGTTCTGAACCATTTCAGCTAATCTTTTGTCCCTTTATAGTTTTGCTTGGTTTTTATCCTGGGAGCTTTTCCCATAATATCTGTGAATTACCATGACCTTCCTACATGCTTTTCTTGAACATAGACTATTCCTAGATACTGTTTTTATTTTACCTATGTTTTCTCTACTTGTCAGGACATATATAAATACCCTGAAATGTTTGCTACGGAACTGTTCTTTCTTGGTCTTGTTTCCTTCTCTCTTCTAACATCCACATGTCAAACAAGAATTTTCTTCCTAAATTATTCTCCATGCCAAGGAAAACAAAGTATAAAATTGTCCACATAAAACTTTATGAAGTTTGTCTAAAAATAACATCCACATGGTCAAGAGAAAAAAAAAAATCAAATAATGAGACTGCCTCTACTTTCACCTGATTCTTAAATAAAAACAGAATTACTTTTCTACACACAGAGGACACACTACTGAACAAACTATGTCAGTTTGAAATACACCTGAATCTTACAATAATTTAGAATGATTTCTGAGGTGGACATTAATTTTCCCTCTGAATTTAGCTTTCTCAATTGAAAAGCAGTCTCTTTCAGACTGAACTGTCTACTGTTCTTTACAAAACAAGGCTGTAGAATGAGAATTACAGGTAATTGTATAGCTCATGGTCAGTACCTCAATTGTCTTGGAAAATTAAGGTAAATTACCTTGAAATCTTAGAATACCCTAGGACAATCACATTCATACTCAAACTTTCTGAACTAAATGAAGCTTCTCAGGACATTGGCTATGACTACAAAGGTATCTTATATTTGATAGTATCACAGCAGACCAATAGCTGAAATACTTTTCAAGCTACGAAAACAGACTCATTCTGGGTCCAAATTACTCCTCCAAAATACTCTGCCAACACCAAGAGACCAGCTATACCTGCTGATAAAAGCAAAGAAATTTTGTGAGAGTAATAGGTAGTTATTTTCCCCTGGTTGTCATATCTAGCTTTCTGCTCGTATTAACTGAGGCCAAGGACATTCCATGAACTAATATTTTGCTTGGTACTGGAGAACTGACTAAGTCAATTGAGGACGCATTGTGTTCTCTCTATTTCAGATTTACTTCTGAGTATTTCTCTCCACTCAGATAACAGAGGAAGAATTTCTCATTGAGAGTAGTTTTATTTAATTTGTTGACTATTTAACAAAAAGAATTCCTATAAGCCATCATCACTTTCTTGCAACAAAAACCAGATCATAAATCAATACAGTTATTAGTTCCGTTGAGAATGAGAGATAATCAGTCTGTCTCAAAATTCAAAGCTAAGGTAATTGCTTATTCTAGCAGATGACTGTGGAGTTTCGCCTATCTTCTTTTGCCCTCTCACCCCTCCATCAAATAGTAGCAAAATCAAAAGCCATGCACATACACTGTTAAAGAAAATGCAACTACATGCTTCACAGAATGCCACATATCAACTCACTTCGCTTAAAAAAAAAAAAAAAGCAAGTGAAAGCTGTACTGAAATGGTTAACTCTATTGTAAACTGAAACAGTAAACTCAATAAAGCAGCATTACAGGCCAATTATTTGGGAACAATTATTTTAAAGCTGAATGGCATTCCTCATCCTGGAAGAGCAAGGATAATGGGAATGTTATCTCCCAAAAGCATTCTCTTTGTAAACAACTATCGAAACTTGCTGAATCTGAAAGCTGTGCAAACACACTGCGATCAGTGTTACTATAACCGATAGAAAGTTTTTGTTTAAATAATCTACAACATGTCAATGTAATACAAATAAGAGAGAATTCCTAATGACACAACTTCTGTATTTGCAGTATTCTCAACAGCACTTAAATCTGCATTGGAGGTACAAAGGCCACGATTCTTCCTAGGCTGACAGCATGCTTAGTTCTCTCATTTACACTACATTGCAATAACATAAAGAGGGTTTTACCATTAATCCAGGTTTTACTACAAAGCATCCCGTTATTTCTCTGTCAAACACTGGCAAGAGTGCCAAATGTCTGTCATCCAATTCAGAGGATTAAGTCTTCTTTTATAGTGAGATTCTTGTGCGAATTTATAAAAATACAGATATAGTTTCTTAGAGCTGGTCACAGTCTATATTTTGGCCTGAATTCATGCCGCAGGGGTTGAATATGACAGCTGGCAGGAAGCTGAGGGAAGAATACATCCTCCCCCTTTTCAGTCACCACATTTCTGTTGCCATAGTGATTAATCCTCAATTGAATGGCTGTCTTTGTACATGTCTATTCAGCAAAACTTTAAGTAAACTTAGGTTGAAAACATGCAGTTGACTGAAAAGAAGAAAAAAGAGCCTCCACATATTCAACAGGTACAGTACAAGTTCTTGTGACTAATAGTTCTCCCCATATTAAAAAGTGCAAATTAGCTCCAGTGTGGGACATCATCAGTTTTTCAAATTATTTAGTATGTCCTGTTCCCATTTTTTGCCCTTTTTGTAAAGCCTCCAATCCTTCTTCAAAGTCTTCCCCATGCTCCAACCTGCCCCACCCCCAAGTCCTATTGAAGAAATACTACACAAATTAAGCTTTATAGGAACCAGAGAAAGCCTCTTCCAGACTTCTGTACTTGGGTAAATCGTTTCGCATAGGCTGTTTTTGCCAATTAACACAGAAATTAATTAGGAAATTAATTAAGGAATGCAGTCATTTAAGTCAGAATAGACTAGAAACATTAGAAGAAGATATTTAATCTTGCCTCTGGGAGGCTTCTATTTCTTATGGTAGCTAAGAAAAAGCTTCACAAGTAACAGTGCAAGTTATCGAAAACCTGAAAACCAGCCAGGTTGCTGTGGAATCTGGAACCCACTAGAAAAAAAAAAGGATTAAAAAAAAAAAAAATCTCTAAAAATACTGAGTAGATGATTAATGTCTTAGAAAATATGAACATGTTCATATTTTCCCCAAAATTAATAATGTCAGAATAATTTTGAGCAAAATATCAGATGACTTGAGCAGTTCTGTTGTTTTTTGTTTTGGTTTTTTTTTTAATTTTTTGAAAGGCTGAAATAACTGTACATCTGCTCTGAAAATTATGGTCTGGCTTTGTAAGTCCACCATGTCCAGACTACAGGTTCATTTCACATGTTTTCTTTTAGAAGCTTTTATTTTCAATATCCTTCTTTCTTTAGTTACACAAGATAGTTCTTTGCTTTGTTTTTTGCTTCTTAACAGCTAGTGATGGGGTAATTGAGACAATAACCTTCCTCTTACTTCATGAATAAATGATGAATTTTTAACCAAGTCTATGTGCACACAAATGTAAACAGAAGACTAAAGTTTAAACTAAAATGCAGAACATAGATTACTCAGTGTCATTAAACCAGGGTAAAACCAACAGAATAATGCAGAAAAAAATGAGTTATTTATTCCAGTAGATTCTGTGGCCACACGCATAAGGAAGCAACAAAGGCCAGCTCTCAGTAATTTTTATTGGAGTGGGTTATCTGCCACGCTAATTGACATGCATTTTCCACTCTCTGATGTTTAGAATACTGAGAGCCTGGTGTGATTCTCCCTGCACCACAGATCTGCCCATTTACAATTATGACTTGACACAAAAGATTACAAACAGCCAGAGATCTCCGATCGCAAAGAGAGACGCTTGACTGCTTTATGAGATGCCTAAGTTCCAGAATGTACAATACATTTTTAGAACTACAGAGGAAGTTGAGATGTGTTATTAACTTACAATACCGTATAATCTGTATCTCCAAAATTTCTTCAGGATCAGCTGCCTCCTACACTTCTGCATGGAACAAAAACCCCTGGATTTGTTTTGACTACTGAGGTGCTTAAACACTTCTAATTATTGACAATTCAGTGCCTTCCACATAAGCAGCACAATCAGAAACATGAACTGTATATTTTATACATATCTATATACATAAATATGCCACATCTATTAAGAACCTCCCTGATTATACTTGCAAAATAAAATACAAGCAGTTCTCCACTGCTGTTGATTACTATGAAAGCTCCCTCTGTAACAGGACAACAGTACCTCTCTTCACTGAAAATGCTACTTCAACTCTCCTAACAGCTACACAGAATCTGCTTCTGCTTCTATGCAATACCATGGACTTCTGCAATAAAGAGAATATATTCCCCCCAAATTTATTCTTTCTTTAGGATTACACAATAAAAAACTCAAACCTTGCACATCTGTTAACTTCTAATATTATCATACAAACTATCTTCAAATAATTATCTTTAACTCAGATGCTGGACAGAATTTATTTTGATGACTGATATTCAACCAAACTATGGCTTATTCTCTTGCTTGTAAAAATAATATATTAATAACTACAATTAATAACTTTATACTGGTACTTTCATTGCTTTTTGATTTATCTCACCTTTCATAGTTGGTAAGTTAGAGAGCTCTCATGGTGTTCTATTTTTATTTCTTGATGGCAGACTTCATATTCTGGTTGCTCTTACCAATTGTATTTCCAACAGTCACGTAAAATTTATGGAAATACACACTAAACAAGCATTCTGTACTATAAACATGAACATTCTAGCTAAACTAGACAGTTTGCCCAATTCCTTTTAATCCCCCGCCCCCGCCCCAAAATAGAGGGTATGACTGTGCTCCCTACCAACTCTGGAGAAGGAGACTCTGCAGCAGTCTTGAAGTCAAGTACCAGGACTGTTACGGAACCTGAAGCACAAAGCAAGCAAGAATAGAAGAAATAGTAGCAAGAACAGAAGAAATAGTAGCAAGAACTATTTCTCATTAAAATAATCATGACTTTGTTCCTTTCAGCCTTTAAAGGTACAGAACAATAGCAGGTTAAAATAATACGTTCTATTACTTCAGAAAAAAGATAGCTGTGGTATATGAATACTAGTAAAGGTAACACTAAGGACACAATGACTAATTACTGCCTAAAAAATGTACTTGACTGAAATCCACAGTGTAAAAGGGTAAGAGAAATCTGACTGCGAATTACATTAGTGCCAGCTATCCACATGTAAAACAGGCCTTCTGCAGTCAAATTAAGGAAAGAAACTATGACCAAGATGGAACACCTAGTCTTAACCCAAAGTTCAAATCTTACACTTTTTATAACCAATTTAAATCCAAGCTTACTTATTCATTAATTACTTAAGCAAGGTGCTCTACATACCTTCAAAGTTCTTGTTTTGAGGAAGAAAACTCCCTGCTCTCCAACCCTTCTACCTTGACTGTCAAATATCTTCTTCCCATGCAACCTCTCTCACTTTGAAGGAGAGTCCTCAGAGGTTTTGCAGTCTGCTCCAGTTTTAAGCAATTACTACAACTCAAGTGACTACATCAGTATCCATCCTTCAGCAATAAAGGCAGGACTAATAAACCTAATTTATACTCCTTTTAGCTACTGCAGCTAGAAAACCAGAAGATGACCTTTTTTATATTACTTTCCAGCTACTTATTTTTGCTGTTACTCATATTCACCTAATTTCTATAAATTAGCTACTGAAACTAAAGACTTTAACCTAGGTTGTAAAAGTTCATGGGAATTTACTGAAGCCAAAATGTGATTAGGTGACTACTGAATAACAAGAAATCAACAAAATGTCAGTGCTCTTACAGGAGATTGTCTTGATTACTTTTGCTTACTATTTATTACGTTTTTCTTATTGCCTATTATAACATTGTTTATTATGCCTGTCACTGTAGATTCGTAAGTAAGAAGTAACTTCACTCAGTCTTCAACCAAGATTTGTAGGAAAAGCTGTATTTCCCAACTTACAACTCATCCACTTCAATGGAATACTTGTTAATTTTTAAGTATCCTTCCATCCCTTTCCCAGAGATACTAGTGTTTTCTGGAAAAATGTATTTAAAGATTATTCATAAACGCATCATTGTAGACAGATTGCAAAGCAAAACTGCAAAGCAGTTGGCACAGGTAAACTGAACAGCACAAAGAAGGTTTTACTTTTGTCCTGAAGAGATTTATCTATAAAATGAAAGGAAGAGATCCTTTTTTGATCACTCCTACTTAGAAATAAGACAATTTGATTAAGTGTGCTTAAAAAGGGACATAAATGTTATCAGGATCATGAAGAGCCTTCATGATCCTATCAAATAAGGCCTCTACATAAATACCCTGTAAAAACTGCTTCTAATTAAGAATGCAATCACCGATACCCAGAGTGAACAGAAACAGCTACATAACAGCTCCTGAGAAACACTGTTAGTGCAATGATGCTAGAAAGACACATCCGTGAAAATTTTCAGGTGATAAAAAATTTGTTTTTCTTTCAATAACTATCAGATTACAATTAACATTCACGGATTTAACTTCATAGTTTTATTTACCTAAATTAGTGACTGAAGTTTAAAGTGTTCAGTTGTATTTTTAGTATTACATGTAATGCTACTATAATTTGTCCAAAACCCATTTTTATTTAATTTCACTTAAAGTTAGCATTCTCTTTATGATAAAACAATCAGTTGCTTTGATAGCGAATGTCCTAACCTAAACTGATGGCAAATAAGTGAAAAATGACCAGCAAAGACAGAAAAGTCAGAAAAAAGACAGAAAAGTCAGAAAAGCAACCATGATCATGTTTTTCACAGAACACCTTCTAAAATAAAAATAAAAGCATGAAGAAATTAAAATAGTAGCAGTAACATTCTAAGCAGATCATATTTCAAAGTTGTCTATGAAGATCTGGCGGCCCTTTTTTTTTTAAACAGGACACAAAAATTTCAAAGCTCTGCATTTAAGAAGAGGCAGTCATCTAGGAATTATTTCTAGCTTAGTGCCTCTACTTAAAAGAAAGAACAGGAAGTGAAGGAAGAGACAGCCTTTTTCATAATTATTGATGTTTTTCTTCCTACTTATGTCTCCAAGAGAATTCATACTACTGTTGTGTCTGAGTGAAAATAGGTACCTTAGAAAAACTGACTGACAAGTTAATCAAGAGAAGCTCATTTATAGTACTTGCAGTCACACAAACTCTAAATAATGAGATGTAAAAGTTACATGAACAATACAAATGAACTCCCGCAAACTAGTTTTGAACCTACGTGGATAAACAGTACTCAAAGCACTCCCTTCAAAGTTTTCTTTCATTTATATTTAGCTTTAATAATGCTGTCAGCCACTGCTATTAAGTAACTTTCTGCAGTATTCTTGAGCATTTTTGACCAACTTTTCTGTTAATAAGGGACATTCTAATGCAAATGTGTTAGAACTGAAAAGGCCTCACTTTTACTGGTTGGCCTGGTTTGATCTTCCCAGAGTAAAAATTCTTTGGCATCCCTGCTAATGGCTTAATTAAATACAGTACATCAGCAACACTGGAAGAAACTCTTCTAGCCACTGCAGATGTTCAATAATCCAGAACAACTCAGTCTTACATCTACAATTTCTATAGCGATTGCTAACGTGTTTAAAAAGACTAAACTGCACATCCACCATTTACTTATTCTACGCTTCTGGTTTATCTTAAGAATGAGTCTAAGAAACTGCAAATGTTTATTACAAGGCAAACAACAAAGTGTGCAGATAATCAGAGTAGATTAAAACTACTATGTAATAAGAACAAAAATCTGAAAGCTGTATCTGAATTTATTCCAGATTTATATGTGTTTCAAATGTAGCTAAACAAGATGCATGATGAACAAGATACCTGTTGTTGCAAATGAGCACTCCCACTAAACTCTAGTTTTATGTTTCAGACATTAAGGATAGACAATTTAACTCATTATAGCAACGGCCTGTGTCCACCCGCCCACCCTCCCCCAAAAAAAAAAATCTGCGAAGTGATTTATGTTTGACTTTCTATGCTACAGATATTTCAGCATGTACTGCAGCAAGGGGGCTTTTGTTAACTGGATCCAGGACAAAGTGAAGTTTTTGCAAGCCTCAAATCAGAAAAACATGCCACAGAATTTGACTTCAAACATCCAATCTTTAATCTTACCATTTCTCTCACAGAAAAAGTCCCACAGAGGGTGCTGTGCTGCTTGATTCCCAACTCTTTCAGAGCTGGCCCATGTAAAAACCACCCCAAAAAAACAAAACACAAAAGTAATTTATTAGACCTCCATTTGTGCCGCTTCCAGCTCCCATCCTCAGTGGCTTTGATCATTCATGGTGGCCATTAACAGAAAAACAAGTTTGTTAGAACTTCTTAAGATGAAAAATGAGGATAAAAAAAGTAAAACCAACATTTCCCAAACATTTCTCTTTACCTTGGCAGTACAGACTGCTACATTAGCAGGGAGCTGGGAAAACTGCTTCAACTCAAATACGTCTCGCACTGCCCACCGGCTCAAGTGATTCTCAGCTTTGCTGGATCCAACCACATTCTGATTTGAATGAATATATGCCACTTCCTGAACGCCATCTGATATATTAGGAGAAAGATACAATCAAAGATATTGGTTATTCCAAAACCCTGAAGATACACACAAAAAATATGATATTGTAATTTAAAAAGAAGTTTCATGTGGAAGTTGTAAAATTTGTTACACATTTCACTCAGCAGCAAGTTCCTCAGCTCTATGAAATTATCATCAATTAGACTTATTCAGATTTACCTAAACAGTTTAGTACTGCCTCCATTTCAGTGTGGTTTCTTTTCAGATGGACAAGGAAGTTTCAAAGCATCTATGAATTAATGGCTGAAAGATTAATGTTTAAAACTAAGCCTCAAACAGAATCAGATCTTCTACACAGTATTTCAAACTCCCAGATAATTTTTCTTTTTCCTGTATGTAAAACCCTACAGGCCTATCAAGACTTTTGAAGTTTTACAGTTCAAATATTTAATTTGTGAATTCTTAGCAAATCTTCAATCTTCGCATCTTTCAACAGACAGTAAGTATTTAACGAAATAATACAAAGCAGCCCATCACCCAAGAAGACAGAAGAGCAGTTAATAGTTAGAAAGAGAGAGATAGAAAAACGTTACTAAATAATTCAGCAGAGTGTTTATTAATATCTTGTAATAAAAACACATATAGCAGGAAGAACTTGCAATTTGCCAAGAGTGATAAATGAAACACGTTACTGTTTTAGCTGATATAAAAATCAAAGAAATTAAATGACTAGTTACCTAAATATTTGTCCATTGATTCCACTTCTTGCTCTTTATGTTCACGTGCAGTTTTACTTGCAGAAGTTCTACACACAGCGTAACTCCTAGACTTAATTTGTGAAACAGAAGCATCTTTAATAGGATGAAACATTTGAGACCCAAACTGAACCTTGACTCTCTGGCTTTTACACTTAGAGCTTTCCTTTCTGGCATAAATTTTCTCAACTGGTAAGTTATCTTCAGAGGATGAAAATTCATCTATATTCTGAGAATCACTTTCCTTTTCTTTTCTGTCAGGCTTCTTTGCGTGCAGCAGGGATCTGGAGACATTACCTAGTCCATTGTTACGGGCACGTCCTTCTTTCCATTTTGGAATGTTGAAAGTTAACTTTCTTGACTCAGAACTATGGGAAATTTCTATATCATCAGACTCATCACTTATGTCGCTTGTTCCTTTTGAATCTATTGCATTGTTCTTGCTGTCTTCAAAAGTCGTGACTTTGCTGAAATTTGACTCAGTTCTATGAAATCCAAAGTGCTTACTTTCTCTAAACAGAAAACTACCTTTTTCTTGTGCTAACTCTTCACAATTTTCAGGTGTTGACCTGTGTGTTTCAACTTTTTTAGTAAGCATTGGTTGCTGGCATGCTGGCACTTGGGTCGGAAAGATGATATCATCATCCTCTTCTTCAGAGCTGCTTTCAGTTTCCATGACTGTATCACTTTGCTTTGAAACACCTGGATCCTCGCTTTCTCTGTCACCTTCCTCCTCAGAGCCTGATAAAACAAGCCAGTCCGTACTACGCATCTCTTGTGTAGTTCCATCTGGAGACTGAGCAGCTTTCCCATGCTCCAAAACAGGCAGACGACTTCTACATTTCTGAATATCACTGTGCTTGCTATTTACATTTGTTTTTACATTTTGATCATCAGAACTTGAATGATGAGAGTTATAACTATTACCCCCTTTTTTGGTAGTCTCAATTTCTCTCTGCAACAACTTAGAGAATCCACACTGCATTAAGGAAAGCTGTCCCTTTGTTAAATTATTTGCATTGCAAGGCTTCCTTCTGTCACATTTTTTCACCGAGGTTTCCAGAATATCATCATCACTAAAGTCATCACAAAAATCCGCTACTTCTCTCTCTAATTGTGCCTGAATGCTTCGGGAGTCTCTGTCTTCTTTAGAATCTGGTTGTTCACACTAAGAAAAAAAAAAATTATAGCAAAGGTGTTTAAAACATAAATTGTATACGGCACACACCTGACTCCAGAGTGTGAAAAAACCAGATTTTCACTATACTACTGAATCAAAAAAATATTAAAAAAAAAATATTACCATAAGCAAATACAAAACAATTCATGAAGAGAAATTACATAAAAGTCTTTGCCAGATGAAATTTTTAGCAGAACCACAATGGAAATAATAATAAATAAATATTTGAGACAATTTACACCGCACACTGCAAAAACAACATATGTCTTCACAATTTTTCTAGTTTATACTAATCTAGTTGCAACCTTTCACCTTCAAAGGTAGTTTGCAAAGCACTTCACGATTCAAACCTTAATACTGTAATAACAGTCAGAAAAATAGAAATAATCTCACAGCAGTGGTCAACCTCCTTGTATATAATGCAGCTTAAATGAGCTATGAGTACACATCATTCCGCTCTAAAACTAGTTGAGTTCCACTGTAATCAAACAAAAATTACCCCCAGGCAACCTTAAAACATTTTGAGCATACGAAGTCCAGAATATGGCTCCAAAACTGTATACTACTGAGACAAGAATTATGCGAATATGTAACTGGAAAGAAGGAACAGTAAATACTAAACTTTTGTATATGAAGAAAAGTTTTAAAATTAATATATTAATCCTGATATCACCCTGCTTATCAAAAAGCATTTAACATAAACTAAAAAAGTTATTGTTTGTCACCAAGTCTAATGCAACATCACGACCACACTAATTATTAGTAATGTGAAGTTATGACCAATGTGATGGCATACTGATTTAAATTAATACTGACATTTACCCACAGAAATTGCTAAAAAAAAATGTAAGACAGTGGCCAATTTTTAGTACCATTCATTGTGACCTAATCTAACAGTATTTTGATGCTAAGCAGCCATATTGTAGACCTAGATGTTCATTTCCCACACGGTGTTCAGTCAAAAGGATTGATAAAAATGCTCCCATTAAACCCAACTTTTTCAGGAAAAAAAAAAAAATTTGTTCCAGAAGGAAATCATTAGATATATTATTGGGGGGGGAAGCCTGTATTGAACAGACCACTGATATGAAGGGGATCACTGTCTGATTACATCAACTAAATAGCCTATGTCTTCCAGAGGTCCACAAAACTTAAAGCAAACTTTCAATTCTCCAAACCAATTGTACTCCCTTCCCCAATTTCCTAACCAAATCTTCTAAACAACAGTAGGTGTCACATTCTCCACCGGCTTCTTGATCAGAAAGCTGTCAGATCATATCGCATGGTTGTCACTCTTAAGATGCTAGAGAGCAATGCTCTGTAACAATATTGCTCTCTAATAACAGCATGTTAGTAATACCTTCATTCACACTGAGCATCTTCAAGTGCTGTAAAGCTCAGAGAACACCATATTATTAGATGTTCAGAATATTCCATTTTAAATATAAGAAAACAGACAGCATTTTTAAATACAGGAAAATTTTAAAATATAGGAAAATAAATTCCTATTTTAAATATAGGAAAACAGACATTACCTAATGCTTTACTGCATGTAAAACGATGGGCAAGCAGACAATAAAAGATGGCAAGTCCAATCCAGGGTAAAAGTATTAGCAGACTAACAACATACTGCCACTGTAGTATCGGGAACTAGGAGGACTGGCGTGTTTTGGTCCACAAAGACACCTCACCTTTTCTGAGCTGCATGGAGGAGTCTCTTCCTTTAGCCATGTAGTTGCTGTCATGACTCCTGCTTCTACTCGCCCTTCTCTCTAGAATGATCGAGAATGTATGTAAGAAAAATTCTATCTGTTCAAGTTCACAAAGGAAAGCCCAGGAAAAAAAATAGGGTGGGTTTTTTTTTAATTTCTCTAGAGGTGTAAGTACTAGAAGTACAAAGTTCAGACTAAGACTTACATTGTGGCCATACAGTTACTGCTCTGTGACCTACTGTAACTTGCAGGAAAAGTAACGTACTCCACCATCTGGGAGGCTCTTACGCATACTCTGTTTCAATAATTTGACATGTTTTCCCAAAGCAGAATACCTGCTACAATGTTCATATTATACACCATGTTTTCATTCAATTTAGAGAAGTTTTGAGCTTAATACCCCCAAAGCGTGTGGTCTCACGCCACACTACTCTTTTGGCTATGCTACTTTTATACTGCTGTATCACATTCCCCAGCTTCCTCCTAGCATAAGCACAGGAACAAAATAAAGGGAAGGATGGAAAAAAACCTAGAATAAAGCTGCAACAAATTCCAAGATGCATGGCAGTTGCAGCAAACATGCTGGTTAGAAGAAGATACACCACCAAACACACTTAAAATCAGTTTGCACTATATGCTGTGGAATTTGACCAACAGTCTTTTTAGAGTGACTAAGAAATTAATCTTAAAACATGAAACTTCAGTTATTTCCTTCCACACTGTAACATTTTTAAATACAGTAATATAAAACATATTTTATTCCACAGTTTTTGACACCTCAAAACGTACTATATTGCCATCATAAAAAATATTTTTATGACCAGAATTCTGTCTTAAAACGTCACTCTGAGCTTTTGATGAATAAAAGGTATCTGTGCACAATGTGTGAAGGTAACACATTTTTATTACGGAAAGAAATATATTAGCAAATGTTTTGAAGCTATAATCTTAACTTTTTCAGTTTGTTTGATTTAAGGAAATTTTTCTGGTCTTTATTAGATAATTAGCATGGCTATCTCAATTAAGGCACTGCACAGACAGCTCTGTTTAAGTTTCACTTAAACTCTGTTTAAGTTTTTTTATAAAGTGTTTCCACTCAGAATGATAACAAAATACCTCATGAGGAAAGCAAATACGTCAAACTAATGCCCAAAAGTAAAAGAATAGGACTTCACACCTCCAGGATTTCTTTGGTAAGACAGGACCCGCGAGTCCTGAGTTTGAAAAGGTTATGGATCCCAAAAAGCTCTCCTTGATGTTCCTTTGATCCTTGCACTGCCTCAAAATAGCGCTTGGCATTTTCACTTCCAACCACGGCGCAGTGAAGTTGCTAAAACAGAACAACACAAGAGATTTCAGAAGCATTTGTTCCAACATCATGTCAGAACTTCCCGGCATCCACATTATATATTCAGCTGGAACAAGCAGAAATTCCTAAGGGAGGATATTTTGTTTTAATTTCCCCAGCAGATGCTGGTATAACAGACTGTGGTACCTCCTTGGTTAGTTACTGAGTTAAAACAATAGAAGTATTTCAAGTCTTTTACTTCATTGTTGTCTAATATCAGACACATACTATATATACTACTGACACTCCTGTATCTTGGCTGGTCATCTCTCCTCAATACTAAATTTTTATTATTTTTGCACAGTCCTTTGCATTGTATGCTTACTTGGTAAGGACTAAAAAATGCCACAAGATTACTCCTACTTATCTCTGAGTATTTTAATTATCATGCACTCTTGCTAAGACAATATTCCAGGTGAAAAGGGAAGACAAGAAAATAGTTTGTCAAGCAGAATTAAAATTGTTTTTGAAGTCAGGCAGGTTTAGCTACCTTCCAATGACTGCAAATTTTCAATACTTACATAATCGGTCTATTTAAGTAGAAGAATGCCAAAACCATGGTTTTACGGATACCAGACCTATCATATTTTCTTTATCTCTCTCTAAGCAGTTGGTAGTTCTTCAGTTCTACTCACTTCTAATTCTGGCGCTGAACAGGCATTTTCCTAGACAGCACATTTACTGAATTATGTAGGCCAGTAACTGTAGAGACAAATTCTAGTTTAACTTCAGCTAAGCACAGTTTACATCTCTCTTGAATTATGCACAGTATTTATGCAAAGTATACTTCAGGATGTATATATGATTTATTTGTGTTTCTATTCTATAAGATTTCAATTTTATTTATATCAGATTCTCCAGTTATGACTAGGTCAGACAACTAAACATCACTAACAAAAAAAATTCAGTAATTTTAAAATCAAATAGATCTCTCAGTAAGCATATACTACAAATGTGATAAAGCATTTTCAAGTAAATTCATTTCGTGAAATAGATGGATGACAACATTCGGCTCTCTGAGAGCACATTCATAAAGTTCACCAAAAGCTACATCCATTCACGGTTTCTGAATTTTCAACACCATAAAAATGCATTTTCTTCACAACTTTCTGAAAATTTCCTAACTGTGCTCAAGTGTCAGTAACAGGAATGCAATCCAAGTGTAGACCAAAAAAAAAAAAAAAAAAAATCCCATATTTACAATTACTCAGTTCATTGCTTCTTAATCAGCTTGAAAAAAACAAGTCGACTTGAAAAAAAAAAAACCCACAAGAGCCTTTCAAGAAGTTTTATATGTGCCTTTTGGAAACTTGAGCAGACAATATCCAGGTCTTCTTTATCTACAAGATCACCAACTCCGAAGACCTCTTTGAGGCATGACTCCCCTCCTTCAGGATTTTAGTGAATATAGCTGATCATAGTCTGCTATTGCTTATTTTGCTAGCCTTTCTGAGACCTCTCCTGCTGATACTTCTGTTGAAATGAATTCTTAAAAGTACTCCAATCAAGAGTAACTTGGGAACAGGATGCTTTCTAAGCTTTTCAGTGAACGTGGATATAAAGAATAAATCAAGTACGGGTTTTGCAATGAAGATTCCTTTGAACCTCACTAAAGGAATGCCCAGAGAGCAGTACAATTCTTGTTTCTGATGTGTTCAGAAACTAAATTACTAGCTGTTATGTTTTTAGACTACTGCCCCTCAAAAAAAGTTTTTGGATTTACCATGTTTTGTATTTAATTTGCCTGCTTAGTATATGATTTCAAGTATTAACACAATGTCATCTTCACTCTGAGCTTCTGATACAGAGTCTCTGAAAATTGCCCAATTACCTGTAAGCACTTCAGCCCATCACCTACTTTTATTAATTTTTTCTTAACGAGTTTCCTGTTTTTTATTTAGCTGATGTCAAAATTAAACAGGACTCTAATGGCCTTTTGGCTTCCACAAAACATGGAACTTAAGTGAGATAAAGTCACTGTTACGCTTCTGAAAGGAACATTTTAAAGCAGGCCATACACATCTGTGAGAACGGCTGTGGGTGTTCTGACTATCTCCTCTATGAAATCAGATGATCTTAGAACCTTATCCTTATTTGTTACTTAGACCTGAGGAGGATGATGACAATCTGTATACTGCTGCATTTCCCACTCATTCAGCCTCCAACCTCCTCCTTGTAAAGAACCCAGCTACAAGACGGTGCTTGTTACTGAAGACTCATTACCAAATATTTCCTGTTTGTGGCAAGAAATTCAAATTATTAGGTTAGTTCATCAGATTTCATAATACACATTTCTTTCATATACAGTAGCATTTGCCCACTGAGGCACCTACTTTGTCTGCCTGCAGATGCCTGAATAAAACTCCCGCAGATACTAACTACAAATCCCACAGATATATTTTACAAGTCTTTAAATAAAACAGTTCTCTTCTCTGTATAATCTCATCAACGTATATTGCATAACTGAACGGATGAAAGTTACAGAAAAACTTGAATACAAATGTAATTCTATTTTGTTCTCTCACAACTGATAAATTATGTATCTCTGTGTAATAAGTTAACACCACATATCATAAAACCAAAGTAAACTACAATTTTGCTATAGGGTAGCTTAGCTTTCAGTCATAGAAACCATTAAAAAGAGCTCCCAATTTAATCCAAATTTAAGTAGTTAATTAATTAAATAGTAAAATAACTTTACCTGTTTATAAACTTGTCGCAAATACATCATCTCCTCCACAGTTCCCAAGGATATCAGTCTAAATACTTTAACAGCTTTGTATTGGCCAATCCTATAAGCTCTGCAAGGACAGTGGCATATTAAAAACCATTTTTTTATCATAAAAATGTAAGAGAGCACTCTTAGGGGTAGTACAATGACTAACTAAATAAAAGCATTCCAATACATCAGGACTAATACACTCAAATAATTTATGAGCTGGTTGAGTTTTTTACTTTTCCAAGTTTTCCTCAATATTTCATTCCCTTTTCCTTTATCCTTAGTCTTCCATGTTTCTTCCCAGACCTATCCAGCTGAAAAAGCTTTCTCCTCAATTTGTATTCCAAGGCCTGTCTCCTACCTCTCTTGAAAACACACCTTCCCGTGTGCTCTCTCAGTTTTCATTTTTTCCCTCTCCGTCCTCACCTTGTCTTGCACAAGATATTCTCCTCTATTGGCATTATGTAAGAGTTAGATCATGGATTACTTGGAGCAGTCTGTGCTTTCTTAACTTTAGCTATTTCAAAGTCTGTCCTGAACTCCGGGGGAAACAGCCTATGGTCAAAGACACTTGACAGAAAAATCCATATTCCTGGAAACACTCTAATGGCATAATATCAGAGATGGAAGTGAGTGCTGAAAAGACACCAATCTCCACAAGGGTGAAGCAGAAAGGAACATAAATGTTTTTCTTTCAGGATTCTGGAAATCAAAACATCACTTGAACTAGGGTCAACTAAAACCTGTCCTGACAAACATAGGAAAAATGCCATCCAGCTACACACACAGCTATTCTAGAGATCACAAAAAGCAACTGTGGATAACCATAGGGTTTGGGTTTTTTGGTTTGGTTTTTTTTTTTGGGGGGGGGGGGGGGGGGGGTGTGCATGAAGATGACATTTTGAAGCCAGTTAAGGGCTGATTTTTCAGCAGTTTAACAGAGTTTGTTAAGCACAGGTGTTTCTGTAATTGTGATAAATTTTTTTTTTTTGAGCCCACCATAACAATACCATGAAACTAAAATTGAAAATAAGTGGTAATACTCAGGGCTAAAAATAAGAACATCAACACTGAAAAATAATTTAGCTGGACTTTTCTTACTATCTTGCAGACAAGACAAACTACGTAAAAAATTTCTTCCCTAAGGAATATTTTAGTTGGACACTCAGATTACAGAATCAAAGCAAAGAGGAGTACAACATGTATCAAGATCTGTATTTTGAGAGTATACCTGTCAATAGCTTGAAGATCATTTGCTGGGTTCCATGTAGGATCAAACAGTATAACAACATTGGCACCAACAAAATTAAGACCCAGTCCACCAGCCCTAAAAACATAAAAATTAAAAAAATTGAATTATTTCTTGGGAAGAAAACCAGGGTTTTTTTCTCAGTGTATGAGGTCTATGTTGGCACACCCTCCCTCAACATCAAAAAAAAAAGGCACAGGAGAGATACGGAAAATAGTAGGGTACAGCCTTGTGTTATTGTTGTGTTAATAACCACCAAGTATTCAAATAACCACTGTTGTAAAATGCAGTCTTCTGACCTAAGTGTCAAGAAAATTACAAACTGTAGGACTAGCTGAGTTATAACCAACTGCTATCATCTTACTATAGCAAAAGTCCTGACTGAAGCTTCATATCCACCGAGCCCTGCACAGGCCAGCTCCTCCAACAATCATACTGAAATTCATAACCACTTTTATGCCAATTAACACAACAGAAGTAGGAAAACTATAGCTTAAGAGTCTGCATTAAATTTTACTTCCTCTAATCCCAGTACATAGTTTTGTCAGTGATGCTATGCAGCTTCCATTAAAATGCTCACAGTCTAGCAAAAGTCATTTCTGTAAGCATTAACAACTGTCACAAGAATATTTGTACAGTATGCAAGTCAACTGTTTATTACAGTTGGCCTCATAGCTGCATGTGAGCAACACTCAAACCAGTCACTACAAGGGGAAAAAGTAACTGTAAGAAAATGAGGTAAAGCCTGCAAGCCAGTGAAGAATTTCTGTATATGCCTAACCTGAGGTAACAAACTAA